>NW_006159928.1:2613340-2685193 GCF_000334495.1 Tupaia belangeri chinensis
AGGTACTCATGACAATACCCCATTGTTATATGAAGCTGTGCTTAAAACTACAGGCTCATTCTCAACATCAGCTATTGAAGAATACTCTGCTAGTCTCTCCTGTGTTCTGGGGTCCAGCTCCCTCACCATTGAGAATGCTACAAAGATACCTGGTCTTTTGTCTCCAGGCTCAAGGCCACAAGACTGAAAGAGATGACATTGTCTCTTTTTTTCGAGACCAAAGTTCAACATGGCTTTTTACTTTGTGCCCAAACTAAAACATTTTCTTAGAATATTCGACAGACATATATTTATTACTATCCATTGTTCATAAATGGGACAATTTTTAAAAAATTTCTCTCAGAATATAGTATTAGGAGATAGGAGGATGCTGTTAATGTGTCAGTGGCTCAAAAACAGTTAAGCCTATCAGTTCTGTGATTCTTTGAGTTGCCTCCTTATGGTAGTTAATGGCTGTCCTGTCTAAAGATCCAGGGTCATACCTATATGTAAGGTTGAAAGACATTGGAAAGGAAGACCTCTTCTCTTCTCTTAGAAGAGAAAATACATTTCTAGACGAGGTAACTGGCACATTTCTGTTTATATGATATTGCCCCAAATAGTTCCAAATAGCAGACAGGAGCTGGGACATAAACAAAGAAGATTATGAGAGAGATAAGAGCATAGGCTACATCCTCCCCTATGCCTAGGAACTATTGAGTCATCAGAAAATTCATGGCATATTTTTGCCTAGAAACATATGTTGTGACTTTTCAATGTCCCAATATCTTCATGGTCGATGATACAGCATGTGGACCATACTAGAGAAATGGGTTTGGAGGGAGTAGAGGCTGTGCCAAGATGGAACCATGAGGTTGATAAGGACTTTTTATGGTGGCAATGTCCTGCAAAGTTATTTCTTCCATGTGATTGTCCATGTCTACACTGGTTGTATAGAAACAACTGGTATGGATCCACAAAATCATTATGTTTATTTTGGGAGGACTTACTGAAACATTATGCTGTATAAAAGCCAAAGAAGGGAAGTTTTAAAATTTTATTTTAGGGAACCAGCAGTTAGCGTAATGGCTATGTCGCTGGGCTCCCACGTAGTCGACCGCGGTTCGTATCCTGGACCCGGTGGCTTAAAACTCATGCCGGGCGCGTGTGCATGCGTGCCCAAGATCCCGAGAGGAGAATGGAGGAGAAGGGATTGCGGCGTGACCATCCCACCTGGGGGGTGATTTCTCGCTTTCTGTCTCTATGTCTCTCTCTGTCTGTCTGGCGAGCGCACGCGCCCTACAGTGAAAATCTCTCCAAAAAAAAAAAAATTATTTTAATTCATGGCCGGGAATCATGCAACGAGAGAGAGAGAAACAGAGAGAGAAAGAAAAGGATCTTCTATAAGGTCTCCTAATACTGTAATCTCCTTCCCTCAAACCTCCAGCTTGTCATGATCTTGGGCATGCATGTACATACTTGGCCTGTTTTCAAGCCAGCATGAGAATCCTAACCTAGACAGCCATGTGACTGACAGCACTGCAGTTCAGTTTGCAACTGACTATGCCACCAGGCTGGGCCAAGAACGGTATGATCTTTACAGCTTCAGCAATGACAGAAGTTTTCCAATGGCAACAGGTACTTAAAGTGAACTTTAACACACCACAGAGATTTAGGAAAAAGTGTATCAGTATTGAAAACAGTGTGATATTGTGTAGCCATAGACCACAGTCCAGCTTGGGTGTGACTTTACTAAGGATTTATTGGAAATAAGACTAGAAAGGTGTGTGATGTTGAGCGCAGAAGTAAGGACTGTATAGAGGAAACCAGTTTCTACATGGCTAACTGCAGTTCTGACCCCAGCCCTGGTGACAATACATGGTGTGTGCTTGCTTTTATGTCCCAAGACCCTGATGGGATGGAGAAATGAAGAAAAAGGATTGAGGCATTACGAGGCTCCATTAGAGGAATTTCTCTCTGTCTTTTTTCTCTCTCACAAATGCACCAGAAAAAAGCAAAACGTATGATGAAGAAGAAAAAAGAATCACAGCTGAATAATAATGCTCAGTTGGATAATCTGAAATAGCCATGGATCCAGGTACAAGAAACAATCAAATCATTAAGACTTAAGATAACCACAAGTACAAAGAGGTAAGTGGATCCTCTCTTACATTTTATTTTCTTTTAATGTGGCTATAATATTATTTTGACCTGTAGCCATAATGTTATTGGAAAATGTCTTAGATGTGGAACTTCATGATGATAAAATTATAGTTATTTCTGTGCTCTAGGAATTTGTATTGATTCATTTTCATAAATAATTTATGTTTAGTAAATAATTCTGCATAATACAATAAAACAGAACAAAATAAATAGAGGTAATAGTCAATTATTTTTTAAAAGAAAGCTTTCTAGGTTAACATTGGGGAAATGATAGAAAAAGGAAAAGATTCTGAGTTTAGAAATAAAAAGCCTTGTCCCATAAATGCCTTGCCTCTATTTTCCTCCTTTGCAAGCTAAGTAACATGTGATTGAAAGTATAAAAGAAATTGAAATTAAAAATATTTTTAAAAAGAAATAAAAAGCCTTAAAATATTTCTAGGACAAATAAGTAAAGAGAACATCAACCTTGAAACATGTCTGAAAATTTTAACTGTACAAATAAGGAAATAAATACAAAAGCATTCAAGCAAGGAAAATAAATCTAAAATCAGAGTAGGTCCTGCAGTGCTAGTTAGACACTACAGAGAAAAAAAAAAAATGGATCCACATGGCCAACCAGGGTGCAAATCCTGACCTGTCACCTTGAAAAGCAGAGGACTGCATATATAACCAGAATCCGGATGTCATGAAGAATTGGACAAAAAAGGATTGTGGCATGACCAGCGTTATTGGGTGTGGGAGGGCACTTTCTCTCTATAGCTCTCTCTCTCTCTCTCTCTCCTCTCTTTCTTTTACACACACACGCACACACACACACATACAAACACATATACATTCTCTAGTAAAAAAAAAGTTGTGAAAACTTTAGTAAAATAATAAATTTTATAAGCCAAGAAACAATGTCTGTCGAGTTTTTAAGGAAGAAAATTTTGTAACCCAAAATTCTGTAGTTATACAAGGTATCTTTCCTTAAAAATGAAAAGGTTTGGATTAAGCAAATTGTGGAAGAAATGGACTAGTGAGAAACATATGTATTAAACATAAAAAGAATAATTACTACAAGCACATATCCAAGTGATAAAACTGCTAATGTTAAAAAATCCAAATGTGCACGTTCATTAATTAGTCAATGGAAATATATTGAATACTACTATATGCTGAATATTTGGAACAGAGTGATCAGTTTTACTCCTAACAATTAGGCCAAGGGCCTAGGAGTAAAATAGAAATCCAGATTCCAAATTTTTAAATGTTTAATATTTACAAATTAAACCATTTGATAAATACACTTTCATAATAAAGGTGAAAAATACATAAAAATAATCATAAATTGTGGTTTCTTATGACTGAAATTCAGCAAAAGAGAAAAGATGATTGAATTTTATTATTATGTATATTTTGATGTGGTATGGTTGAGCCACTAATGTCAGATTTATGGATATATAATTAATAAATTATTATTTATTAATTTTGTATCATTCATTTCCTTGCCTCCATTATAACAAAATCAGTAATTACATTCCTATTATTCAGATTTCACATAATTTGTATTCTATTGATGATAATGCCAAATTAAACAACTTTTCTTAAATATTTATAGTTCTTTGATCATTTTTAAAAATGGATTGGAAAAGTGTGGTATATATACTCTATGGAATACTACTCAGCCATAAAAAATAACAAGACCTTGGAATTTGATAGAAAGTGGTCAGATATGGAAGATCTATTGCTGAGTGAAGCCAGGCTATGAAAGAAAGATATTGTATGTATCCACTCAATATATACCAACTATCTGCACTCTATGATAGAGAGCAAAAAATTGGAGGACATAAAAGCAGTGAAGGTACTTAATGACAATAGGACAGTGTGGAATGGAGGAAGTGAAGAGAAGAGGATAGAGAAAGATAGCAAGTGAACAATAGAGAGGCAGGACATTAGTGAGAAACAGATATGGCTTATTAACTGTTGATGATGACATGTATAGTATTCTCAACTGGATTGGTCTGAGAAGTATTTTATGATGGGCAAAGTATTTTTACAAACAAAATGAGAAATAGAGATGGACTGTTTTAAAAAATAATTAGAATAATAATAATAATGATTGGGGAAAACATAGAAAAGATATCGAATGTTGAAGCGGGGAGATTAATGTCTTAGTATTGACTGACATGCATGGCATTCCCTTTTGAAAAAGCAATGTAATACACTGTAAAGTTATATGTAATCCAATGTAATAAAAAGAAGATTATGATGATAATAAAAAATTTTAAAAAAGAAAAAAGAAAAAAAAATTACCAAAGGGTGCATGTACTTAAGAGAGAGAGAGAGAGGAAGAAAGCACCCTTCCGAGGGGGTATGGCCATGCAGCAATCCCTTCTGCTCCATTTTTCCATCCTTTCAGGACTGTGGCATACATCCATTTGTCTAGTGTGTTTCTCAAGGTAGAGGGGCTAGCATTTGAACATGGTCAGCCTTGTGAAATCAGACTTCCTTAACCATTAAGCTATGGGGCTGGCCCTGAATATTTTTTTAAGTTTAGAGAAACTTTGATGAAACAAGATAAACTGAAATTATGAATAGCATTTTTGAAAAAGTACTTGGACATGAGCATTAATTTACATGCCATTTTTAATCATGGAAATGGAGTTGCATTAAACAAATTATTTATATTAGAACATTGGTTACAAAAATATTAATCTCATCACATAACCTACTATCATTTATGTAACAATTTTTACTTCCTTGTTAAGTGACATTTAGGTCTAAAATCCAACATAAAATATAGGGATTATGTTTCATGCATGTTGCATCTGGAGCTTCATATGATTTTAGGAGTAATGAGTTGTTTAACATTATAAAATATCCCTCAGGCACCATGTACAATTGTTGAGATAACACATTAATTCCTGAGTAGTTTTACAGCTGTAAATTGGGAACAAGAAGAAGCATGAATTTTCATCAGGACTGAAAAATTATTCTTAATTTTATGCAAAAATATATTCCTGTTATTTGAGAGGAATTTTATAACTTAATTAATTTGGCGTTTATCTAATGATTTTTCTCTCTCAGATGTTTCCTACATTTCAAAGGAATATCTATCTCTGATGAAGAAGTAATACAACCCACACGTCTTTGCCTTTTTCTCAAAGACGTAGGGTAAAAGATATGGAGACATTTTCTTCTGGGCTCTGAACTGTGTAGTCATGGAGTGTAAGTTGAGGATGATGAATTGCGCAATGTCAGCACCGAATGCTGGATCGTGAGTGTCAAAGTTTGAAGAATATGAGATTTCATCCTATTTGAAGTGAATACATTAGCTTCCCACAGTTGAAAAGATGCTTACAGAAAGCATGAAACTCTTGGTCAGAGATAAATAGTTATCACTCATGACACAGCAAGAAACATCAACTTCTGCCTTCCTCATATCAGGTTCCTGTAACAAAATACTATAGATTGGGTAGCTTATAAACAACAGAAGTTTATTTTTCATGGTTTTGGAGGCTGGAAAATCTAAGATGAAGGTATAGCAGATTTGATGACCAGGGAGGGCCCCATTCTTGATTTATAGGTGGACCTTTCTCACAATATTCTCACAAAGAAGGAGGTAGGGAATTCCTCTTGGGTCTCTTTTATAGAAGCACTAATTTTAGACCCTCATGATGTAATGGTCCCATTATCCTGATCTAATTACTTCCCAAAGGCCTCATATCCTAATATCATTACTTCAGGGAGGAGAATTTTAACAGGTGAATGCAGTGAACACGGTTACAGATGAGGAATCCCACATTTAGGAAATCCCCATTCTTATAGGTGGGATGCTACTAAACTGGCCCAACATTAGCCCCAGAACGAAACATGAATTTTATTATCCTGATCAGGAAAAAAATCTTCAAAGGGAGTTACTATCTCTATTTTCAACAGCTGCTTACTTTGAAAACATCCTTGAAAGCGAATCCATAACAAAAGCTGTCAATGCTTCTTCAAACAGCTAGAAGAATAAAAGGAAGTTCTGGGGAAAAATAGCTTTTAAATTAGAAATCAATGTTTTGATTTTTGGACATGTCAAGTTTGTACTATTTTTCTTTTATCCAAGTAGAGGATTTGATAAGGAGCTGGTAAGTAGTAGGAACTCCTACCCCTTCCAAACAGGGAAGGTGAGAATAATCACAAATTGTAATTTGAAAGGCAATTATATATTTGTCTTAATAACAAAACATAAAATTTATTTAAAGAGAAATGCTAGGTTTGAAGTTTTTATTTTCAGAAAATTTATGAAAAAGGTCTTTGAGATAAATACACTTCAAGGACATACACATTTCAAGTGTTGTAAGGGTTGAGCTAATCATACATGAGTCACAAATCATATTATTTCAAAGTTTATACATTTATCACATGAGAGAGAGCGACACACACCCATAGAGGTAAAAAGAGACACAGAGAAAGAAAGTGAGATAGAGAAAGTCAAGGACCCTCAATAGGGTGTCATGCTGTCATCCTCTTCCCAGTTTTTCAGGACTGGGGACGTTTGACCCTTCGTGAGCAGGTTGACAGTACATTACAACTGTTGAGCTGGCCCTAATCACAATTTGTTCTGGGGAGATTCATTGAACCTAAATCATTGAGCGCTGAGAAAGAAAGACATTGTAAATTAGATTATTTTGTAAAAGCCTGGTTCAGCAAGGACTAATGAAAAGTTATCAGTAGGCTAGAAATAAAGCAAGTTAAAAACAGAAAAAAAAGACATACATGTATATTCACATTATTTTAAACTTATTTTTCTTTACTCAGGATAGTGTGTGTGTGTGTGTGTGTGTGTGTGTGTGTGCATATGAGAAGAAGAGTGAGTGAGATCGACCTCCCACAGGATCTGGCCACACAGCAATCTCCTTCCTCTTTTCATCCAGTTCATTAGATCTTGAGCACTCATGTGCTACCTCATTTTAGTGATATAAGGAAAGGAAAATCTCTAAAAGAAATGTATAGTTTGGTTATGACACTAAATCATAAAATTTGGAAGTAAAGAATCATTGACTATTGAATGTTTCCTCTTTAATAAATGTGGAAACTATCATCACAAAGGTAGTGAACAAGCCAAAACTCTAGGGTTTCTGACTTTCAGGTCAGTGGTCATCCTGTACTTCACTGGAAATTATGGGATAAAATACCCCCAAGGCCTCAGGCCAGCCTGTGGCATGATGGTTAAGGTGACTAAATGCCACATGGCATACTGTACAGTTTGAGTCCTGGAGCCAGTGACTTGAGAAACACAGGGAACATGTGAGTGAGTGCCCCAAATCCCCAAAGGAGGAAGAAATGGACATGATATTACAGTGTCACCAGCCCGCACAGGGAGTGCTTTCTCATTTTTCCTCTCTTTCTTTTTGTCTCTCTCTAGTGAGGGCATGCATCCTCTTATGAGGGGGAGGACCTCTGAGGCCAAATAGTCAAATTATCTATTTAATAGGCTAATCCAACTTAAACCTCTTTCAGATTTTGTTTATATTCTTTAATGTAAGTTATTTGAAATAATTGCATTTAGATGGCTTAGTTTTATTTTGTAGTCAGGAACTTTCTTTTCATTTTGGTATAATTATAACATAAACTTTACTAGGAGAGTATAGCATAGGACAACAGGATATCCTCCAAATCCACTGAAATTTAACAACTTTTATTGTTGTTCATATTTTAAAATCTGTTTTATTATGGCTAATACTAAAGAGATTAAAAAAACAAAAGGCACATTGCAAAATAGCTTGAAAGATCCAAAAGAACCAACTGTTAATTATGTTAAAAATACCAAACATTTGTCAGCATCTCATTAACATCCTATGGGGGAAAAAAAAACAAGCTATACTTGCTTTAAGATAAAAGAGTTTTCAAAAATCAGAGGTATGTTATGTTCACCTTGAAAATAACAACTAGTGTTCCTAGTTAGAATCATGTTAATATGGTCTTTAAATATTAGTAGTTTTAAGTGAAGTGGTGTTTTTTAGCTCATAAAGGGTTTTATCTTTCTCTTACTTAGAAAAGATTGATTTAACAATAGGCTTCAATACATTTCAGAAGACTAGATCTATTGGACAACTACAATGTGCAGTTGATGTGTGCATACTGCACAAATACACATATAAATATATACTATTTGTTATATATAAATTTCTCTTTGTACTTAGTCATGATTTAGACTTCTTTTAACCTATTAAAGAAATTCTTTTAGCCTATTAAAGAAACTACCATACGGGAAAAAATAAGTACACAAAAGATAATTTTCTCTATGGAAACTTCTAGTAACTAATGGTATGAAACAATCAAACAAGGACAGGGAAATATGAATATCTGCTCTTTGAATTTGAGGATAGCAATGGCCCAACATAAATGATACTAAAATGAAGTATATTCACTGAATTTTTTTTTAACTTCCTTCTTTCCTGTTTGACGTTTTGCCTTCTTTCATTTCCTTTCTCTCTCTCACTCTCTTTTTTTTTTTTTCAAATAGAGAAAGAAACACTCCAAATTGGGTCTTCATTTCATAATCCACCTCCCATTTCATCCATCCTCAGATCATGAGCACACACACACTTGACATATTCAAGGAGGTCTTGGGACATGAACCAAGCACCTTTCCATGTTGGTCAGTTGTGCAGGCTGTTGTGTTACTCCAACATTTGTTTCTTAAACAAAAAAGGCCACAATTTTCTACTCTGTTTTAATATATAAAACTTCCATGGCTTTTTTCTCTTTTAAAAGAGTAATATGAATAGCTACTCAATTTTCATTCATACATAAACTTTGAATTTAGTTACAGGTATAGCTGCCACTGATGTAGAACAGACATCTCACACACACACCATATTTAAAATTATTTTTAATTCATTCATTTATGTGTTCATTCTCTTCACAGTTCTGTAGGGGGTTAAGTTAGCAGATGTTTCCCTGTTGTTTCATTATGTTATCTTGTGTCCTGATTCCTGTGATAACTTTTATTCAAACTCAAGAAAAAAGTTTAGCCTAAAAAGAATTTTAGTAATTAATTTCTTGACACATTTTCCAGTTCATATCTTGCTAACATATTTAGATGAATATACTTAAAATAAAAACAATTCATTCATTTTTTGCTTATTGATTTACTCAATATTAAGGAGGCACAATTGTTATCCTTTTTATATGAGCTGTTTCTCCTCTAGAAACTCATGAACTCAAATACATGTTATGTTCTAAAGTAAGCTTATCAATTAAGTGGTATTATAAAAAATTAACTTTGTGTATTTATTCAAGCATAGTCACCATATGAAATTTTTTAAACATTTACAAGGTCTTTTTTTTAGTCTACTGAAAGACACAATCTATAGAACTAGAACCATTACATAAGAAAAAATAGATATGCTTAAAAAACTTTTCTGACATCCTAGGACCATCTTTCCTTCTATTATTAGAAATCCATTTTATTAGATGATTATTATTATTTGTGAACTCTTCCACTTCAAGTTGTGGAGTCCAGCATCCTTTTCCAATATTTCTGTGGATACTAGGTAGGTAGGTGCAGGCTCTTGCATGGTATCTGCTGTCTATTGATTGTTCTTTAGTCTTTCATATTTTCAGGTCTATCTTGCCATGGGGTCTGTGTGTTGCTCCAGGTATCTTGATCCTCTTTTCTTTTTTTCTTTTTCTTCAATAGTTTTATTGTGATGCAATTCACATAACAATTTCCAGATAATACTCACATATAACAAACTTGGCTTTGCTCATTTATTTTCTTTCTTGGTTCTCTCTTTTTTAAAAGTGTATTTATTTACTCTTTCTTCTTTCATGTGAAAGAGAACTCCTGACAAGGTTTTGATGTCTTGTAATCTTCCTATCTCCTTGCCCCCAGGCTTCCAGCTAACCAGAATTACAGGTCTGCCTGCTGCCATGTTCAGGTTGACACAAGAGCCAAACCTATGGCCTTCTTTATGTGACCCCAGTACTGTAGCGTGGTGCCCTACTGCCTATGCCACCATGATAGATACACTTTTGTTTGTTTTTAAGAGAGATTTTTGCTATAGGGTACATGCGCTCACCAGAGACAGAGACACAGAGAGAAAGAGAAAGGGAGAAATAGCCCCAGGGAGTATGGCCATGCTGCAAGTCCTTCTTTGCCAAGCTCTTTGGGGAATTTTGGGTATGCACACACATTCACCCGACCTATTTCAAGCTGCAGGGTCTGAGACTCGCACTGTGGTTGGCCATGTGGGAGTCTGATGCCACTACCACTATGTCACTGGCTAGCCTCACTGGTTCTATTTTGACAACAAAAATGTGAGTTCAAGCTCTTTCTCTTTTCCTAGGGAAGCAATCTCTTTGAGTTATAAAAGTTATGGAAAGCATGGAATAACTTAAAGTCAAATATACAATTCCAATTTTCTTGAGTCCCTAGAGACATTCTGGCTATCGAAAAAAATTCAAATCAACCTCCTCTTTTCTGGGCAGCTGGCTTACAATTTTACTGATGCATGCACCTTCAAAGAGATTTAGTTCAGAGAATAATAGAAACACAGGCATTAATGTTTTTCTTGAATGACTTTATGTCTGTGAATTGAATTCCAAGGCAAAGCTGAAGATAAAAGAATTTATGGGAACAAGTAAAAGAATATCAGTTCTCTCCTTCTACCATTTTTTGTTGTCATTGTTTGTTTTATCTTCTAGTAATACAACTGAAGTGTGATTGTGTTATGTTGAGTGCTTGTGCAACTTCCAGTTTTTAGAAAGCTTTAGTTAAAGCCAGAATTTCCCCTTGACATGTGGTAAACAGAATTTTTAGGTAGAATGCATAGGTTCTGTTTCCCAAAATGTGATTTATGGGTCACCTGCGTTGAAAATTCAGGAGAGGGGTTAGACAGTGATGCAATGATAAGCATGACGCTCTGTGAGACTGACCCACGTGGGAAGATTTCAGGTGCATGTCCTGGAGACCTCACTGAGAACACTGGGTGCAAAAGCGCCTGTGAACTGGAACTGGGAGCAACTTGGGTTGGATTTCAGCATCAAGACCCTGTTGAGGTCTCTCTCTCTCTCATCTCTTGCTCATATAAAAAAGAAATAAACAAAATTTTAAAAATGTATCAGAAGTGTTTTTAAAGAGACTGAGCCTATGCACCAACACAAATGTAAGGACACAGGATTTCTGTGGAGTTTTCTTTTTATTCGACTAAGCTCCACAGGTAATTTTCCTATACAACGAAGTTGGCTTAGTTCATGATTTTCTCATTCTTTCTAAATAATGACAAATTTTAAAGTTATGACCTTCACTTCAAATATATAACTTTATTCATGCTCTTTTAATTTCTATATATAGTGCTTCTTGGGTTGGATTTCAGCATCAAGACCCTGTTGAGGTCTCTCTCTCTCTCATCTCTTGCTCATATAAAAAAGAAATAAACAAAATTTTAAAAATGTATCAGAAGTGTTTTTAAAGAGACTGAGCCTATGCACCAACACAAATGTAAGGACACAGGATTTCTGTGGAGTTTTCTTTTTATTCGACTAAGCTCCACAGGTAATTTTCCTATACAACGAAGTTGGCTTAGTTCATGATTTTCTCATTCTTTCTAAATAATGACAAATTTTAAAGTTATGACCTTCACTTCAAATATATAACTTTATTCATGCTCTTTTAATTTCTATATATAGTGCTTTCATTGATAATCTTTTCTGTGTATTCTGTTTCTTGTTCCCTTCTTCAATCAAATTAAGTTTAAGATAAAACACAGTAAAAAACAAATTTCTCATCATTTTCAATATTTTAAGCATACATGTGTCTGAGATTTACTATGATGACTTAAAAAAAAAAGTATTGACAGAAGGCACGTGTGCTAGCCAGAGAAAGACAGAAAAAGATTGAAAGGGGAAGATAGAAAAGAGGGAGAAAACTCCCACTGATGGGGTATGGTCATACTGCAATCTCTCCTCATCCATTTTTCCCTCTTGTTGGAATTTGGAGCATGCACACATGCACCTGGATTTTTTTTTATAGTTTATTTTTTTCCCCACCCAACAGGGCACATGCATTCACCAGAGAGAGAGAGTGAAAATGAGAAGTCATTTCCTTTGGGGGTTGGCCATGCCACAATACCTTTTCTTCCAGTCTCCTCTTGGGATTTTGGGCAAGCATGCACATGTGCCTGTGCCTGGTATGAGTTTCAAGCCATTGAGCCTAACCTCAAACCATGATTGGCTTAGAGATCATAATAATACACATATTAAAGTTTTCACAATTGACAGAAAGTAATTTTGGATCACTTTACGGAAAACATAATATATTCTTTTTATTTTGAATTTCAATAGTGAGCTTTAACCACACAATTAGTCTGCTTTTCTTTATGTTTGTCTTGCTTGGAGTTTGTTCACTTGTTATTTTATATGTATGTATGTGTGTGTGTATATATATATATATATATATATATATATATATATATATATATATATATATATATATATATATATATATATATATATATATATATATATGTGTGTGTGTGTGTGTGTGTGTGTATATATATGCTTTTTTTTTCACCAGAGTTCAGAATTTCAGGGACATGAATTCTAGTATACGTTCTATTCTAGTCTTTTTCTGTGCTTTCTCTGATATACATATTATTTGAAATTGTCTTTCAGATTTCTGAGACTCTAAGTTTTAATACTTTTTTCTTTCTGTTATTCAAATGAAATGATCTTGATTGATACATCTTCAGTTTCACTGATCCTTCCTTCTATCATCTCTATTCTTCTTTATCGCTTTATAGTGTACACACACACACACAAATATTCTAACAGGCAATTAAATTGATTAGAGGAAAAGTGCAAAACTGGTCATTAGAGCATCATCCTAAAACTTATTTTAGACTTTTCATGTTTAGCTGCATCTTTTTATTTTGTTTGTTTATTTTTTTATTCATTCTATAAGTGAGAGACAAAGAGACAGAGAGAGAGAGATAATGAGATAGCACCCACAACAGGGTCTTGATGTCACGATCTCCTCTAGATTCAGCCAGCCCTGAATCATGTGGTCCTTCATGCCTGCCATATGCAGGGAAGTCTCTGGGCAGAGAACTGGAACCTTCCCATGTGGGTCAGTGTTGCAGAGCCTGGCATTATATAGCTGTACCACCACTGGACCCCCTTAGCTATGTCCTTTTGATATACTCTGGGATGTATAGTTCAAGGTTCAACTGGAGATGGTAATTTAAAAGTGCTGTTCTGGTTGTCATATATCTATATTTTAAATTTTCTTTTAAGTTCTCTAAACTTGATTTTTGAAAATAATTCTATAAATATAATACAGCTTATAAAAAATCTTTCTTTTCTTATCTACCTTTTTAAAATGCAATTCAAATTATGACAACATCTTGTTATTACGTCCCTGCCTATTCAAATCAGACTATAAACTGGAGGCTCAACTCAAATAACACTTTTTTTAGGCAGTTTGCATGATTCTGACCACTAGAAAAACACGTGGTACACATTGCTTCTTATTTTTAACCATATTATCTTTTCTTTCACTATAGATCTAAGTAGGCAAGTTCTAAATTAATTAGGCAAAAAGTATTATAATCATTTTATTATGATAAAAAAGCACAGAAAAATTAAATGCTTCTCTCAACATCAAAATTTAACTGGTAGACTACTAGCAATGGTCTTAGGTCACCAAAGAGTACAAGTGAAAAACAATAAAGATAATCTTCAAAAGATTAAAACATCCTAAGACTCTTAATTTGTTAAAATGTTGGTTCTATAAAAGTATGTGGTTGGGCCAGCAGGGGGCATGGTGTTTGGGACACTGGACTCCCACATTGCAGACAGTGGTTAGAGTCCCGCACCTTGCAACTTGCTTTCTCACTTTCCCTCTCTCTCTCTCTCTCTCTCTGTCTGTCTTTCTCTGGTTTGTGCATGTGAACTGCAGAAAATTAAAAAATAAAATAATAATAGTAAATAAAATTAAATAAATTATTATTTTTAAAAATATCTGGTTATTTTAATAAAGACACCAGTGAAATACTTAAATAGATATGCAGTTTGATCATTAGTATGGATAAAAAGAAAACTTCAAATATAATACTAGCTCTTAGTAACTGAAGATATGGGGGAGGAATGAAGCTTATTTTTTCTACTGTATCAAATCTAATCATTTTTCTACCCCCATTGTGTCATTTACACATTTTAAAACACAGATAGAAGCGATCCTAGAAATTATCTTCTCTTTTTTAAAAGGAAATAAGACATTTGGTTGCCTGAGAATAACTATTTCGAGTGAAAGATGGTTCATTTATTTTGTCAGTCTGAGGTTACACCTGACAGTGATAGCATCTAACTTTAGTACACTGCAATTTTTACCAGTGTGTTCTGGTTGCAAAACAGAAACTAAAATGATTAACTTCAGCAGAAAGAAGATTTACAATTGGGCATCTCACAGATCCAACAAAAATAGATGCATGGGGCCAGCCAAGGTCATGGTGGTTAAGGTGACTGGATCTCGGATTTGTGCATTTTGAGTCCTGGACCTAGCAGTTTGAAAAACATACCAGGCACATGCATGCATGCACACACACAAAATCCCAAGAGGAGAATTGAGAAAACAGTATTATGTTGAGACCATCCCCCTGGGGGGATACTTTCTCACTTTCCTTCTCTCTTTGTCTCTCTCAGGTGAGCACACACAAACACTCTAGTAAATTTAAAAAATAAATAAATAAATAGCTGCATAACAGAACATGGCCTTGAGGGAGAAAGACAAAAGAAAACAAAAGTTTAGTCAGCCAAGAATACAGACTGGAGACCTCAGGAGTACATTATGCTACTTAAAATGTCTGTTCTGGTTTCATTCTTATTGACCATTTTTCTTTGTGTCTAGACTCTCAATTCCACTTCACAATTACTACTTGACCACATATATAAGACTTCTCCACTGGAACAAACTTTCAGCTTTCCTGGCTTTTCTGATACCTACTTTACAAATGAAATTATGGTTGCAACATCCAACTGGAAAAATCTATGTGACATGTTTATAGTCTCCATGCCAGGGGGTGTGGAGAAGAAGCATCAATTTCCTAATCAAGACCCAGAAAGTTACAAATTAGTTTCTCAGTCAAGGAGACTTTAATATTTGATAAAAAAAGTCATAATAATTTCTCACATTCAAGCTGATCCTGTGCTTAAATATTTTAACTTATAGATATCTTTATTTTTAGCACACATACTTATATTTAGGTCTTCTAAATAAAACTATTTTTGAAAATTAAACATTAAATTTTTCTGCAATTTAAAATACACGTAAAACACTTGTGATAAAATGTTACATGAAATACCAAGGATGCAAAATTTTATATATCATATGTAAAAACAATATATTTGAAAATATTATACATAGCTAGGTGATAAGGGAGTTTCTTTGAGTCATAGAACTGTTACTCAAACCATGTTGAATATAAAGATAAATTATTGTTATTTTTTCAGTTGTCAGAGGGCACATATGGTGGCCAGAGAGCCAGAGAAACAGAGAGAGAGGGAACTCCCCAACAAAGTGCAGTCATGCCTCATTATTATTATTTTTTTTCCCATTTCTCCTTCTGTCAGGATTTTGGGTGTGCACATACATGGACCCAGTGTGCTTATCAAACTGCCAGGACTGTGATTGAAATTCCACAGTCAACCATGTGGAATCTGGCCCCTAACCACTGTGCTACAGAGCTAGCCTTCAAAAAAGTTTTTTGTTGTTTTTGTTTTGCTTTTAGGTATTAGCCATAGGGTATGTGCACTTGACTGAGAAAGAGAGAAAGGAAGAGAAGGAAAGTGAGAAATCACCTCCTCAGTGGGGATGGCCATGCTACAATCCTTTTTCCTCCATTCTCCTCCTGTTAATTTTGGGTACACAAGCACATGCACTACATGTGATTTTCAAGTCACTGGATCTGGGACTGGAACTACAGTCAACCATGTAAGATCCAGTCACCTTAACCACCACACCACCTACTGACCTTTTCAAAATATATATATATTTTTAAGGTTTTGCCATAAGGTGTATGCATTCATGAGAGAGAACAGTGAGGGGAAAAGTGAGAAATCACACCCACCCCCATGAGGGATGGCCACACCACAGTCCCTTCTCTTTCATTCTCTTTCTGAGATTTTGGGCATGCACACACACATGCCTTGGGTGGTTTTCAAGCTGCCTGGTCTGGGACTCTAACAGCAGTCAGCCATGTAGGAGTCCAGCACCATAACCACTATGCCACCTACATAGTGGTTTTTAAGAACTCACAGAAAGAGGATCAAAAATTGTGCAATCCCTTATGTCTGTCACATTCTATGACAGTTCACAGGTAATAAGGAAGGTGGGTAAAAAATTCTTCTCAAGTAAGACAGTCCCCAAGGGTCTGACGTTGCCAAACTGCATAATGATGACTAGAGCCCAAGTCTCTGGTCACAGAAGCAATGCCATGGAGAATCAAAATTCATCACTATTTCACCTTAGCCCTTACTGATTTGGAGAATAGAAGCCCTTACCAAGGGGTAACATTACAACTGGGTGCAGATTAAGTGTACACCTATGTAATATATCAGAACCTCAGCCTGTAGTCCACTTCTCGTATTTCATCTTTTATGGCTGGAAAATTGAAGAAGCTCCCTTCTATCTTAGCCAATCTTTTGAAGTTTTTGGATACAGGAATCTAAGTCCTTTGGTCATAGCTATATAATGTTACGCAACTTATTTCCTGAATCACCGTGTCTGTAATTTACCAGAATTTTTATCTGAATCCGTCGGCAATAGTTTTCTTGGGTCTTCTAGGCAGTCAGCTTACAGGAAATCATTCTTAGAGAAGTACTGTCTTAAATGTCAATATCCCTAATTAAAATTGTCCTGCTATTTTCCTATACTATATTGTCTATGTCTAATGTTGCTGTCAACTCAGTCTCATACAAGTGATTAGGGGATTATATAAGTGGGAAGGGAATGTCTTTTTTCCCCCCCACTGTCTGGAGGTATTTGTGGGAAAGTGGCTTTGTTTCTTAAATTTTTGCAATAATTTTTTTTGAGGGCCTGCAAGTATCTCTTGTGGAAAGTTTTATAATTACAGATCACAGAACTCTCTTAACTAATAATTATGTGATTATTTAGACTTTTTATTTCTTTTATCAGTTTGGTGAGTTTTATTTTTCTAAAAATGTACCTATTTTATTGAAAATTTGAACTTTCAACATAAACTTATTCATTATACATTTTTTGTATGATCTATGGTGGTGCTAAGTTTTTCATTTCTAATAATGACTGTATTGTTTCTCTCTCTTCTGGAATAGTATTGCCAACAGGTATTAATTTTATTTATTTTGTAAAATAATCTATTATTTAAGAATTATTTTATTTATTATTATTATTTAATTTGCTTTAGGGCACATATGCTCCCTAGAGAGAGACAGACAGAAAGAAAGTGAGAAAGCAAGTCTGCCAGGTCTGAAACTTGAAGCATGGTTGGCCATGTGGGAGCCCAGCTCCCTAACCACCATGCCACCTGCTGGCCCAAGAATACTCAATATTTGTTTCATAGTTCCATTGCATTATATGTTTCACTACTTTTATCTTATGAATTAAAGTACTTTGAATTGTTATATAATTTTCAATTCATGGGTTATTTAGAAATAAATTTTAAAATTCCTAAACATAAAAAAGATTTCCTATTGTTTATTTTTTATAGACTCACACCTTGTTTTCTTGTGGCAAAATTAAATTCTATATGATTTTAATCCTTTGATATTTGTTCAGACTTATTTTATGACACATCTTAGGATCAATTTATATAAATGTTACATGTACACTTATATTAAATGTATTGTCTGCCAATATTGGGTACAGTGTTCTATATATGCAAGTTAGGTACAATGTGTTATTTTAATTTTTCTGATATTTTATATCTTTTATGATTTTATCTACTTGTGAAACATTATTTTAAAATATTGAATTTTAATAGTGATGATCTGTTCTTATAGTTACACGTTTTAGTTTATATGTGAATAAAATATACATTCTGGACCAGTAGGTGGTGTGATTGTTAAGTTACTGCACTCCCACATGGCCAACCATAGTGCAAGTCCTGGACCTCATGGCTTGAAATTCATGATGAGTGTGTGTGTGTGTGTGTGTGTGTGTGTGTGTGCCCAAAATCCTAGAAGGAGAATGGAGAAGGGACTGTGGGATGACCATCCACTTGTGTGTGTGTGTGGTGGGGGGGGGTGTGATTTTTTATTTTCCCTCTAACTGTCTCTCTTTCTGTCTCTCTCTGGTGAGCGTACATGCCCTATGACAAAAACCTTATTACAAAATGCATACAAACTTACAATTGTTATTTTTTGATGTATTAAGAATTTCATCATTTTCATCTTTTTATTCTTTTGTAATGTTGCTGCCCAGAAAACATACTTTGTGTGATGGTAATTCAAGCACATCTGCTTTCATTTAAGTTAAAACTCAAATAATTTTACATTCTTTTACTGATTTGATTGTATCTTTGTTTTATAGAACTGTCCATTATATCGAACATACAGGTTTTTACTTGGTTGTTCATTTTTTAATACATACTGGAAATTTCTGTCTTTTAATTGGAGCATTTAGCCTTTGAGAAATAATAAAAGCCAGAAAACAAGGAAATAACATCTTTAAACTGTTGAGAAAAAAAGAAAAAATATAGGGAACCAACAGTTAGCGTAATGGCTATGTTGCTGGACTCCCACATAGTCGACCGCGGGGTGGCTTAAAACTCACGCTGGGCACGTGTGCGTGGGTGCCCAAGATCCCGAGAGGAGAATGGAGGAGAAGGGATTGCAGTGTGACCATCCCCCCTGGGGGGTGATTTCTTGCTTTCTGTCTCTATGTCTCTCTCTGTCTGTCTGGCGAGTGCACGCGCCCTATAGCAAAAAACCTCTCCCAAAAAAAAAAAAAGAAAAAAAGAAAAGAAAAAGTATATAAATAACTTTGTCAATCTCAAATACAAAGCAGTATCAGTTACTATGCTGGGATGGATTGCTTACTAAAAAGAAGGTGGAATATTATCAGCTCTTAAAAGCTTCTCCTTAAAAAAAGTTTCTGTGACCCATTGTCTGCCAACAAACATTTGGCTATGCTTCATTTAATGGGGTATCAAAGTGCAACTGTAACATGACCCAAAAAGGAAAGAGTCAGGAATGATGAAGAGAAGCATTAATGCCTTTCAAATGAGCCAAAGATAAGAGAGTTTAATTCTGCTTAGGAAGTAAAAAATAAAAAGCTTCAGAGAGAACACAGAGGTTGAGCCGAGACTCACTGGATGATTATGTCTAATTGGTAGAAAAAGAAAAGATGTCAACTCCAGGGTGTGAGACAGTGACACAGTGGTGAATCACATGGAAAGGTTCTGGGTTCACATTCCAAGGAATCCCTCTCCAAGCTAGGGACACACATGCTAGAGATTGAGCGGACCGAGACAGGGTGCATAGCGGTGTGGGGACTCTGATGGGTGTATTTTTCTTTTTATTTCTGTCTCTGACTAATGGGAGAAATAAATAAGCTTAAAAAAAGAAAAAAAGTCAATTCCAGAATAACACTAGAAATCTATTCTACATTTAGCCTATAATATAGACAAAATGCTCAAAAAATCTAAGTATTTTAATATTACTAAACTATAAATACAATAGAAGAAGGCCCAAATTTGCTGGCTAAATGATCAACAATAAGGTAATAAAAATCTTTATTACTTCATCTATATTTTATCTAGTAGTTTATTTATTTATTTATTTATTTTGAGAGGTTTTTGCTATAGGGCATGTGTGCTCACCAGACAGACAGAGAGAGGCAGAGAGACAGAAAGCGAGAAATCACCTCCCAGGGGGAATGGCCACGCGGCAATCCCTTCTCCTCCATTCTCCTCTCGGGACCTTGGGCACGCACGCCCACACCCCCAGTGTGAGTTTCAGCCACTGGGTCCGGGACTCGAACCACGGTCGACTACGTGGGAGTCCAGTGACATAGCCATTACGTTAACTGCTGGTCCCTATCCAGTAGTTTATATTCTGAAGTAAGATGGCTGGGACTGGCCAAAAACATGATGCTCTATAAAGCTGATCTACACGAGGGAGTTCCAGGTTCACATCTGGGGGCCTCCTTGAACACAGTGGTCTCACACATGTCAGTGAACCAGATCCACTAAGACTGGGAGTACATTATGACATGAAGACCCTTTGCAGATGTTTGTCTTCCTCTCTCTCTCTCTTTAGCTTGCTCATGGAAGAAAGAAGTAAGCTTGAAAAAAGAAGATGATGATAGACCAGCCAGTGGTGTGCAGGTTGAGGCAGCTAGATCCCATAGGCCAACTGTGTGGTTCCAATCCCAAACCTCGCATACTGGATGTGTGTGCATGCATGCCTAAAATTCCAAGAGAAAAATGGAAGAGAAGGGACTGTGTTGTAGCCTTCCAACCCTAGGGTGTTGCTTCTTACTTTTTGTCTCTTTGTCTCTCCCTCTTTGTTTCTCTCTCTGGTGAATGCAGGTCCCCTGTAGTAAAAAATCTAAAAATAAAAAGAAATAGTGAAAATATAATGGTACTAAGCTTGGCTAAATTGTGGCTCAAATATACAATAAATATTTGTTATATGTAGGAGATCAAGGGGTAGGGTGAAGCAAGAGGGAGAAAAAATTAGCAATGGGCTTAAATTTTAATATATTGCCTTAGAAATCTTGAAGAAAAACATAGGTTGATATAGTTGTCATTTTCTTCTTTTTTGCTTTATAAAGAAAAAAACATAACAAATTCGCAATTATAGGTTAAAATTAGATTTTTTAAAATTTTATTTATATTTATTTATTTATTTATTTTGCTGTGGGGTGTCTATGCTCCCTAGAGAGGGACAAAGAAAAGAAAATATGGGGTCAGCAGGTGGCATAGTGGAAAAGGCACTGTATTCCCACATGGCTGACTGTGGCTCTAGTCCCAGACCAGGCATGTGTCTGTGCATACTCAACATTCTGGGAGGAGAGTGGAGGATAAGAGACTTCAACATAGTCATCCCCTTTGAGGGGTGATTTCTTGCTTTCTGTCTCTGTCTATCTCCATCTCTCTAGTGAACACATGTGCTCTATTGCAAAAATCTCTCAAAAATAAAAAAAAAGAGAAAGGTAAAGTGACAAATTACCGTGACACCTGCCTCCCCAGGGGTGATGGCCTCACCACCATCCCAGCATCTTTTCCCTCCATCTTCCTCTCAGAATTTTGGTCATATATGCACAGGCACCCAGTGTGATTTTCAAGTGGTCAGGTCCAGGACTTCAACCGTGGTTGATCATGTAGGAATCCAGTGCCTTAATCACCAGGCCACCTGTTGGCTCCAAACTGTGAATGTTCTAGCTCAAAAGAAAAATTACATTTTTTTTTTTTGAGAGATTTTCACTGTAGGGCGCGTGCGCTTGCCAGACAGACAGAGAGAGACATAGAGACAGAAAGCGAGAAATCACCCCCCAGGGGGGATGGTCACACCGCAATCCCTTTTCCTCCATTCTCCTCTTGGGATCTTGGGCACGCACGCACACGCGCCCGGCGTGAGTTTTAAGCCACCGGGTCCGGGACACGAACCACGGTCGACTACGTGGGAGTCCAGCGACATAGCCATTATGCTAACTGCTGGTTCCCCCCCCCAAAAAAAAAATTACATTTTTTTAAACAATGTAATCATTTTAATTTTAAGAAACAGAAGATACATTATATACTTATTCTCAAGTGTTAATAGTATTTATATTATTATTATAAATGGTAGTCTTTTGCTTTGTGGTTCAGAGATCATATGAAATATCTCAAAATATAAAATATAACTTTTAAAAAAAGCAATAGACCCTGGCATTTGATAAAAAGTGCACAAATATGGAGGATTTAATGTAAAGCGAAACAAGTCAGACTATGAAAGCGAGGCATTGTATGCCTCACTCAGTATATACTGAAGTCTGCATTCTACAGCAGAAACTGAAATATTGGAAGGTATGAAAGCGTGGAGAGCAACTGTGGATTCTAGAGACAGTGTGGGAGAAGGGTAGGAAATAGAGGATGATGTGAACGAAGAAAGCAAGGGGGAAAAGAATGAAGCAAAACATTTGGGGGACACGGAAGTGGAAAATTGTCTGTTAGTGATAATGTGCATGGTAGTATCTTTGATTGAACTCATATGCCATGTATTAATGCTGAGAAAATTCATTTTGCTGAATGCTATAATGATACACAATGTTTGAATGTAAAAAATAATTAAAATAATTTTTTTTTGAAGGGTAGAGGTTTTTGCTATAGGGCGCGTGCGCTCGCCAGAAAGACAGAGAGAGACAGAGGGACAGAAAGCGAGAAATCACTCCCCCAGGGAGGATGGCCACACCATAATCCCTTCTCCTCCATTCTCCTCTCAGGATCTTGGGCACACACGCACATGCACCCGGCATGAGTTTACATCGCTAGGTCCGGGACTCAAACCGTGGTCGACTACATGGGAGTCCAGCGACACAGCCATTACATCAACTGCTGGTCCCAGTTAAAATAAACATTTTTAAAAAGCATTAGAATCTATGTTTCCTTACGTATTGTCCACTTCCATAAACATGGAAGTCTGACTTTCATTAAAATACATGGTTATTATGATAAAGTAGAAAGGTAGAATTTGAAGTCAGAGACCTATGAATTCTAATTTCAGCTCTACCATTTGGTAGCTATTGATAACTAGATGATCTTGAATGGTTGACTAAAGTCTTCACTTTTCTTTCTTTTCTTTATTCTTTTTTAAAAGTTTTTCAGAGTGTGTATGTGCTCTCCAGATTGAGATAGAAAAAAAAAAAAAAAAAAAAACAAGAAAGAACCCCTTCCCCAATTAGGAATGGCCACAGTACAATCTCTTCTTCATTTCTTTCCGCTTTTAGGATTTTGGGTATGCATACACATCCACTTGGCATGTTTCTTAAGTTGCCAAATCCAGGACTTGAACCACACAGTCAGCCATGTGGAATCCAGTCACCTTAACCATAAAGTAATGGGCTGAAGTCATCTGAAGTCATCTAAGTCTTAATTTTTCCATGCAAAAAAGTAAGGTGTTAACACAGTGCATTTATTTTGAGGGTATAACATGTTAACAGATGAAAAAACATAGTAGCACAATTAGAGTGTTGAACAAATATACATATTTCCTTTCCCATCACATTCATTAATCATATTTAAAATTTGTCAGCTTTTACACAAACTAAGAAAATGTATCATGCATACCTCAAGAATTATTTTTTTCTGTATAATGAATGAGAGAAAATTACATCAATCTAAAAATACATTTAATGATTAAATTAATCATTTCATAGATAACAAAGACAAACCAAAAACATTAAAATAAAACCTATTTTAACACAAACATAAACAATATGGAGGGTATTTTATACCACAGTGATTTGAGACATGTACTCAACTGTTCCCTGGAAAGCAATTGGGGGCAATGATCCATACAAGATTATCACCTACCAGAGCACACTTTCTGTGCATATGCTATTGTTTTCAGCACTGGAAAGTCATAATTTTTAGATTAGTTGCAATTGTTCTATAGAAAAATGTAATTGAAATACACATCATTATAGTTTTTATTATCTTATTCACTTTATACTCTACTTGAATGAGTTTTTCTACAAAAATATACATATATGTAAAGATGAATGTCTTCCCTCCACTTACAAATTTGCAATATTATATTGACTGGGCAAAATATTAGCAAATGAATAAAAATAGCCTCAAAATTTACACAAGCAGATTAAGGATGACTAATGTAGTATACAAAAAATATTGCCTGTTTATTTAAAAAGGAATGGCAGTAATATTCATATGAAAGAGAATAGTGGTAAAAACTGATTCCTGGATTTCAGAATACATTTCTAAAGAGTGGACAGATGAAATTTTGCATAAGAAAGACATTAATCACTCCTTAATCCATTTGTATGAGTTTTTTATGTGTTAGCAAAATTATCATTAGTGTTTTATAAAGGTAATTTCAAATGTTAATAGTGGTCCAATAAAATGCTTTGGGTTAAACACATTCACAGTCTACAATCTACACATTATGTATGAAGAATTTTAAAGCAATTTTATTGAACAGATCATTTTATGGGATATCTGGAGAACCCCCAGCCCCAGGGAGCATGTACTTGCCAGGCAGTGAAAGGGAGATGGAAAGTGAGAAAGCATCCTCCACAGGGATTATCATGCCACAATCTTTTCTTCATTTTTTTTCCTCCTCTAGGGATGTTGGACATGCACGCACAAGTGCCCAGTGTGTTTTTCAAGTCTTCAAGTTTGGTGCTCAAACCTCACAGTCAGCTATGTGGGATCCAGCTGCCTTCACCAATGCACCATGGATTAGCCCAGCCTTTCATACTTCTTTAAATCCCCACCAATAAGCACTCATTGATTACTTTGAGTAGTTTGGTAGATTAAATGACCTTTGATGTCCTTTCTGTCATGGATGTTAGGTAATTTGACATCTCCGTTGTGAGTGGCTTCCCAGAGGACACTGCACGTGCCTCCCTTACAGTCATTTTCATTACCTTATTACATATCTTTCTCCCTGAGGTAAACTTCATTGCATTTCACTAATCAATTCCTCTTTGGGTTGCTCCCTCCCATCCCTTGATCAAATCCTCCAAATAATTACATACCACAAAGCTTTAGAGCAAGTACATGATTTGCAATTTCCTTGTCCTCTGTTATATGATCACATAGCTTGTTTAGTTGGCTTGGGTTTTAAAGTGCTGATCTCGAAGCAGAGCCTGGCTGTCCACCATGTACTGTGAGATATATCCAAATAGTATAGTTTTTGCTTGTAAATAACTAGGACCTGGAAGTCATCCCTCATGGCAGCAAAACTTAGCATATTCTGACTGACACATCCCTCCACCAAATGATGAGATGCTTGAGAGAACTGAGTATTTGTTCTCTTTTTAATTCTCTACCTCTCTACCATAAGCATCTAAAAGCTGTCTTAAATCTGGCCTTAATGATGCAGGCAATAGTTTGCTAGACTTTGGTTCTGGAGGTCACATTGTCTACCATGGGTTGGGATCTTCAGGCAACCTGGAACACTCTGGGTGTACATGCAGGCCAGTGAATGATGAGCCAGAGAGATGGGGAAGAGGATTATGGTGCAATGAGATGCTGTTGAGTGTGCATCTCTCTCTTTTTCACAAACACACACACACACCACACACACACACACACACACTCCAGCATCAATAAAATTAAAAACTTAAAAAAATAAAATATATCAATATATTCACCCTTCAATAGGGCTGAGATTGCTAAACTTGATCAAATGTTTATAAACCAAAGATAAATTCATCTGTAGTTTTGAGGAAAGAATTTACCACAGGAAGAAACAATTATATGGGATTCACTCAAAGCAATACATCTTTGTCTATGACTCATGTTGATATTTTCAAATAGCACAATAGATCTTGACAGAACATTTTTATATTGTGGCAATTAGAATATTATAGATCTAAATGATCTTTCCCAAGTCACACTGTCTTTAGAAAATCTTGCATCAGGAAAATTCAAAATTCCTTGCAGAAAAAGTTATGAGAACTAACAGGTTTAGAACATGTCTTGCTCAGTTGATTAGTTTTGCTGTCTAATAATGTTCTTATCTCACACTCACACACTCATTCTGAAATTCTTTTACTGAACTTTCATAGAGCTCTAATTTTTTAAATTGCTAAAATAATAGGCAGCATTATCACAATTACATGTGTTTATGTTACTTCACATAATTACAATAATCATTATATCATGTCACTAAAATATTAATAATCCAACAATTATAATCATCACTCATTACTATTAACTTTGTAGTCTGCCATATAACTCCAGAAAATGCAGCCCAGAAAGATGACAAGAAGAGTCTGGATTTCTTTTTCACCAGAAGGTTATTTTAGTGCTTTAGAAAGAAAACATATGTATGCTAACTGTTCACATTCTCCTAGGGAGGTAATTTTTTCATACAACAATATGTCTATTATTAGTTCTTATACATTAGCCCTTAGTAAATAGTACTTATTCTGTCTGCATATCTTGACAATGACTTCTCCCCACATTTGCAGCCACCCACTGAGACAATCATTACTGCCATTCAGACACATAACAAACTAAGTTTTATTGCTTTAATTTTCCAAACAAATTATACCATGCTAAATTACAACACATGGAAATAATTCTTAAAAGACAAAGAGAACAGCAGATTTTGCATTTTTATTAAGTGAGCTATCTGTAATTTCAAATAATGGCTTCTATTAAGTATTGTCCAAATGTGCACACACATGTACGAGACTAAATATTTTACTGAGCATCAAAGTTTGCTGAACCTTTTTGAAGTGACATGGTGGAAACAATGTAAATTATCTTCATTCCAGTGTGACATAGTTCAATAAACTTGAACTGCTAGCAGAAGCTGGTAATCACAAAGTATGTGCACTTTTCACTAGTGTGTATATGTTTGAGAACTTATCTACATATGTTAAGTTTTGGTATTTTAATATTCATGATAGAGTGCATGTGTGTACACCAGAGAAAGGAAAAATGAGAGAGAGAGAGGAGGAGAGACAAAGGCAAGGGAACAAAGAGAAGCAACTTCCACAAGGCTTGGTCAAGCCATGATCCTCCTCTTCCAGTCCTCCAGCCTACCAGGATAGTGGACACGTATGCATGCACTCTACATGTTTTCAGGATGACCAGGGACTTGAATTGAAGTTAGCATATGACATCCAGCTCTACAGTCTAGAATGCTAATGACTGTATCATAAAAGCTAGACCAAGAATTTAGAATTTGCCCATATATAGACATATGTAAATATACTATAGAATATATCTGCTACGGTTTCTGCTAGAGTTCCAAAATAATCTCTAAAGTGCTAATAAAATTGGTCTGAACTGACACAGAACAGTGTCAGATCAAGAACTTTCATGTACTCTGGAAGTGAATATAATCTCATAGTACAGCGTGAGGGTATAGTAAATCAGAGAGTGTGAAACAGGAAATGTCCATGAAAAGTTTTGCATTTCTCCTAGCTTTTCAGGAAAATAACCACAATTTTGGAGAAGATGGCAAAGTATAGTGTACACTTTTAGTTGGGAGAAATTGGGAAAATTTTGTCTAACCATTATCATTTCCAGCCATGCTAATTTTCAGTGTTTTAAGAAAGAGACTCAGTTTTGGAAACAAAACAGTGGGAGCTTTTTAGGATACCAATTCTAATGCCACCCAGCTGAGTAATGATCTGGTTGTTGTTACCAAACTTCTTATTTCATGGCTGCTCACTGAATAATGCCACTTGAAATTACTACATGCTTCAGTCCAGTTCCACATGGACAAATCCCACTATTCAAACATCATTATCACATTACCAGTTTGTCCCGAGAAGCTATTGAGTACTTCAATGTTCTCTTCATGTTTAATGAAAGATTGAAAGAACCAGGGAATGGTCTAGTGCTGTTGTTTGATTTCTGAAAGCAATTGATTACGGTTAATTTTCATGTCCCTACAGTATCCATTTGGTGGTCAATTTCAGTAAAACTTAGAGCAGCTGGTCCTAATTCTGGCTGTACAAAGAATCACTTAGGGAACTTTAAAATACATATATTACTGGGCTTTAACCCAAAGCTACTGAATAAGCATCTCCAGGGGTTATTCTCTTCGAGTTATATTTAAACATTGTCTCTAAATAATTTTATTGCAGCTGTCAATGGACCAGCCTTTGGGATCTATTGATTTGCAGGCTGGAACTTGAAATCAGCTTTAAAATCCTGCTCTGATGCTTTCTAGCTAGGTTGTCCTTATCAAGTCTAAATTTCTTTTAAACTTTTAAAAAGAATTACCACAGGATACATGCACTCATCAGAGAGAGAAAGAAAGCACCTCAATGACCTTCTACAATGTGTCATGCCATGATAATTTTTCCTCCATTTCTCCTTCCCATCAGGATTTTGGGCATGAGCCTACATTAACTTATAGGTTTTTCAAGCTGTTTGGGCCGTGATTTAAATCATGGCCAACCATGTGGGATGTGGCTTCCAATGTACAACACTTAGCCACTGTGTCATGAGACCAGCCCTAAAAGGTATCTATAAAATGAAGATAATGTATTTTTTTTCCAACTGTTGTAATGAATATATTAGAAATCCAAGGGCTGTCTTCAATAGTTCATAGCACACAATAGATTCAGTAGGTTGTGCTAAAGCCCGCTATGTGTTCACCAAAATCCATTTCTTTTTATTTCTGAACACACAGATTACATTTTGGAACCTACCTTGTGGTTAGCTGTGTTCATGTGAAGGACTAATGAAAGGCACCTGAAGAGATAGGAACGATTTCTACGTTTTGACCATGAAGATCTCCACAGTGAATCTGATGATTGTTTCCAGTTCTGGCTGGCTAAATTAGATAATCTACAAAATGACCTTGGAATTCAAGTGTTTTACATGGAAATTCCATGAGTGGAACAAATCAAGATTCTTAAATGATCCTATAGAAAGCCACCCACCAATAAAACTCATTTGTGTTAAACATCTATGAATTGTGGATTACCCATTACAGCAACTAGAACTCTATACTTGCTACTAAATTCTTCCAATTTCCTTTATAGATAATAGTAATATTTGAAAGATTTTCTTTCTCTTCACTTCTCTGTCCATTTCAGTATGTCCCACTTATCAATGATGAAAATTGCCAGCAATTCCAATGTTTGGAAGATAAAATTAAAATTTTGTAGATTTTAAAGGCAAGAGGTAAGAATTCAGTGTGTCAGGAGCTTTTCCAATAGATCACCAGCCACTAGCCACATAATCACAGGACATCTCTCTTTCAATTTCTAGAAACACCAAGACAGATATGACAGATACACATAATGGATTGTACTTAGAATTTATAATAGATACTGTACTTTATGGGTTGCCGGGTCCTCATTATCAACCATGGGCCTTGTATGTATAAAAGACTATTTAAAAGAAGTTGCTTCTAAGACCACAGTGATTATGTTCCACTCTTCACCACCGCTGTTTAGAATTTTCTTTTGCTGCTCCTCTGTACTGCTTCTAAGCAGCCTCTTTTATCATACTAACTTTACCATTCTAATATTACATTATATCACATCTAATATGTGGTTTATTCAGAAATATATTATGTTGGGAAGGATAGAAATGATGTACAAAAGAAAGTGAAAAGGAAAGTTTAAAATAATAAACTTTGAAAAAAATCATTTTCAATGTCTTCCCTCTCAACCTCTAAGGTCTCAGGTAGCATCTTCAATGTTTTCTATTTCTTCTTTTTTTTTTTGGAGAGGTTTCTGCTCTAGGGCACGTGCGCTTGCCAGACAGACAGAGAGAGACATAGAGACAGAAAGCGAGAAATCACCCCCCAGGGGGGATGGTACGCCGCAATCCCTTCTCCTCCATTCTCCCCTCGGGATCTTGGGCACACATGCACACATGCCTGGCGTGAGTTTTAAGCCACTGGGTCCGGGACGCGAACCGCGGTCGACTACGTGGGAGTCCAGCGACATAGCCATTATGTTAACTGCTGGTTCCCAACCTTCTATTTATTCTTCAGTTCAACTGTATTGCCCACCATATTATATATTGCCCACATATTTCTTCAAACTCAGCTGATTTGGTGAAATGCCCTAGAGAGACAGTCTCGAGGTTTCCCCGTTTGGAGAGGTATTTAAATCTTCTGTTCTTTGTTTACTCAAAGACCCACTTAAGCAACTCATTATAATTTGGTTTCTCTTATAGGATCTAAATTGGGGGTTCTAGAGATATAGTTCACTTAACTTGCTAACTGATAGTTATTGACTCTTCAGAGTGTGCTATGTTTAGAAATGCTTGAGACCAAAGTGTAGTCCCAACAAGAAAGAGCATGCTCATCAAATGGTGATGTTTTTCCCAGTTGCAGGAGGAAATGCAATGACATTCATCTGAATAGTTTGTCTTTTGATGTTTGCACCCCCTTATAAATAAATAAAGAAGATCTATTGCTATAGAAAGAAAGTAGAAATTTATTTTGTCTTATGAATGGTGTAGTGTGGATATGCCTTTCCAGAGTTAAGAATCAGACTTCAGACATCTTTTGAAATCTAAGCATATTAAAAACAAAAGAAGTGACAAAATAGCATAATAAACATAATGATATATTTTAGATGCTTAAATTGAACAGTTAAAGGCCAATGAATAACATCATTCATTTTTTTCAATGTAGTATTCCAATGACGATATGCATAAACTTACTCAGTAGTAAGAGTAGAAGTCAAAATTTGAAGTCCTTTATTCATGGAGGCTTGACAAAAATGGCCCCCTGAATTTGACATTAAAAATGGGCCATGTGGCCAACAGTGGTTCAAGTCCTTGACCAGAGAGCTTGCTTTCTCACTTATCCTTTCTCTCTCTTTCTCTGGTCAAATTAAATAATAATAATGAATGGAATTAAATAAATAATTTTAAAAAATGGGTCATGTAATCAGACTTATTTCTTCTCACTCACAAAGGACAGAGTGGGAAATACTTATTAGTAGGAAGATTATAAGGGTAAAAATGGGAATGTCAAGCCAATACTCAAAGCAAGTGAAATGAAAGAAAGGAGGTAATTAAAAACCTATTTCTGGCAAGCTTGTGGTGTAGTGATGAAGGCAGTTGAGTCCCACATTGCAAACTGTGTGGTTCAAGTCCCATACCTGGAGGCTTGGGAGACACATTGGGATAGTGTGAGTATGCCCAAAATTATGAAAGGATGAGAAATGAAGGAGAAGGGATTGTGGTGTGACCATTCCCCATGGGCGGCAGGGTGCTTTATTACTTTCCCTCTCTCTTTCTGTCTCTCTCAAGTGAGCACACACACCTACTGGCAAAATTTAAAGGAAAAACAAAAACAAACAACTATTTCAAGATGGAAGCAGATGACACAAGGCCTGTGAGACCCATAATTGCTTAGACATTTTCTCCTGTGTCTTCCTCTCTGATGTTTACTTTAATATTCTTGGGTCCCTTGTCGTCAGCAAATTGGCCACTCTGGCTGCTGATTCTCAAGTTACCTCCTGAATCCTTGATTCTAAGTGCCCTTAACCATTCAGTTCCACCATTCAGTACCTGGAAATATCCTTCTCCTGGAGCCTGACAGACACAGAGGATTAGGACACAAATCTCGGACCCCTTGCTGCAGTGGTGTAAATGCACTGAAAATGTAAATCAGATACCATATAGCATGATTGTCTGGTAGCCCTTCTATACTTACAGCATGAGAATTGGTCTCATGAGAGTTTAATACACTTTCTTGGGCTGAATGGATAATAACTATATGTATAATATTGTGGGAAAATATCTATTATATTTTGAATACTTGACTCCCCAAAGCTGTTTTCATTATATAAATTTATAAATGGCAGTTCATTTCCCTGCTTTCTTTCTTTCTTTTTTTTTGTTATGTAATAAATGAAGCAGGTAGCAGGTGTCAGATCCACGTCCTCCCATACACTCATTTTACCAGTACAGAGAATAATGAAATGAATTTAATGATGCCAAGTCACTGACTTGGTTACTTGTATTCTATTGGATCCTAATAATTTCTCAGACTAATTCATTCTCTGTTACCTTTGCGTTATTTAAGAGGAGACAGAGCCAAAGAAAACCAGGAAGATTTGTTCACAGGTAAGTACCACAAAGAGAGACTGTTTGTCTTAATCTTTTTGTTTCATAGTCTCAAATATCTTTGTGATGAACAGGTGACAGCAGAGGGAGCTATTTTTGAGACATACTCTATAATTAACACTATCAAAATGTGTCCGTCCAATTGTATTTGATTCTATTTATGATATAGGGGACTTAGAAAATGCGCTATGTCCGATATAAAATCACTTACATAAGATTTAAAGCACATAAAACAACAATTGTCAATAGCCCAGACATCGATGCACTCTAAGTTTTCATTTATTTATTTTTGAGTATAAAATCATACACAGAAAGAATGCATAGTCATATCAGTCTCTGCTTACTTCTGGGGAGGCAAAAGAATGAGATGGGTAAAGCTTTTGTTTTGAACTGTATTTTTATTTTAAGATGAGATGAAAATATGGTAAAATATTAATGATAAATGTGCTACATCTCTTACTTTTTGTATATTAAAATATTGTAATGCATAATCTAAAAATATATTTTAAAAGAAAGTGAGTTGCAGGATTGCAAAGTAAGAAAAAGTTCTATTAACTTTCTTCAAACTTTTAGGCAGTAATTATTATATGTGAACTGAATCACTCAGTTATTTAATTTAGGTTAAAAAATCCTACTCACTTTTTGAAGCTAATTGTGAGTTGAGTAATCTAACTTTGACACTGTCTTACTATTTTGACTCTACTTCGTCTCCCTTAATAGAGTTCCATTTGTTACCTAATATAAAATTCACACATTTTAAATATGAACTTTAATAATAATTCTTATTGTCTTTAAATTTAGAAATAAATGCTCTTATGGTAAAATATACATATTATAACATTTTCTTCATGTTACCTTATATTAAGATAGCACTATCAGTGATGAAAATGAATTGTCACAATTGTATCACTGCATCATATTTAGAGTGCATAAAAGAATTCTGATTATTTGCAATGTAAACTGGCAAATTTATAAAATGAAAAGGGAGGAAATTTTTTTACTTTCTTTCTTTGGGAATAGAAGTTAAGTAACTCATAGAAACTAAGTAAATGGTTGTGAATACCACATACAGTGAAGGAGTAGAGTCTGAGGAAGGACATTAAGCAGAAAAATAGAGAGGCAAGGCATTTATGGGACAAAGAAATGGGTTGTCATCTATTGAAGATAACTTTCTAGTACTGTGAACTAGACTGGTGAAAAAAGTACACATGGTGGAATATTCACTTTGAAAGCTAAGTAATGTGATTGAATGTATAGAAATAAAAAGAAATGTTAAAAAAAGTATGGACAAAACACATACCAAATTGGTACTTGATCTTCTGAGGTTAAGAATTAAGCAGAACATTTGAAAATCAATGTCCCATTTCTCATTTACTTATCTTTACTGAAGGCCTCCATCTTCCCAATTAGCCAGAAACACTCTAGGATTTTAAAAATGATTTCTTATAGAGTTCTAATGTTTGGTTAAAAGTAGCTTACATAAGGGAACCAGCAGTTAGCATAATGGCTATGTCGCTGGATTCCCACGTAGTCGACCACGGTTCGCGTCCCGGACCCGGTGGCTTAAAATTCGCTCCGGGTGCATGTGCGTGTGTGCCCAAGATTCCGAGAGGAGAATGGAGGAGAAGGGATTGTGGCGTGACCATCCCCTCTGGGGGGTGATTTCTCGCTTTCTGTCTCTATGTCTCTCTCTGTCTGTCTGGTGAGCGCACGCGCCCTATAGCGAAAACCTCTCAAAAAAAAAAAAAAGTAGCTTACATAACATTAAAATACATGGAGAAATTACATTTTTAAATTTATTATACATTTGAATATATATAATAGGAGAAGGACTGATGCAGTAAATGTTCAGGTATTGCCCACTAATCTTGTTTTCTCTACATCCTCACCCACTACTACCCATGTAACTCATTCTGTTTTATTTTGAAGCAATTTTTTTTTTTAATAGAGAGATGTTTGAAATAGAGCATGTGTGCTCATCAGAGGGACAGTGAGAAATCATTCCCCTGGGGGGATGGCTGTGCAATCTTTTCTCTTCCATTCTACTCTCAGGATTTTGGGCATTCATGCACATGAGCCTGGTGCAAGTTTTAAGCCACCAGGTCTGGGACTCAACCCACTGTCCACTGTGAGGGACTAAAGTTAGGTAACCATTATGCTATCTGCTGGTCCCTTGAAGCAAACCTTAAATAGTGTATCATTTCATTTAGGAAAATAAAATACATTTTATGAACGAAAACTAACTCCATTTGAATTGAATGGGGTTTTAAATAGAAAAACGTATTTTATTTGAGCCATCAAAATTGGTGTTTTCTTTTGGACATCTTCAAGTTTCTTGGCTACCTTCTATATAAATTACATATTCTACTTGAAATATCATAATCTCAAAAACCCTTCCTCAAGTTAACTAAAAATAGAGTACATACATTTTATTCATCTGAGACTTAGCCTTGAAGAAAAAGGAGTTCTGATAAATATTAATTGAATGACTCTCTGCATAAATCCATGAATAAAATCACAACTAATTTTGATAGATAATCACAGTAAATAGATGGTCATCCTACTGTTCCAGTGAAAATAACTCCTGGAACAGCAGATGCGGTGATTAAGGCAATTTGATCCCACATGACCTACCTCATGGCTCAGGTTCTCTCTAGAGGCTTGAAAAAACACTAGAGCACGTATGTGCAAATCCAAGATCCTAAATAAAGGGAGAAATGGAGATGGGATTGCAGCATGACTATCCCCTGGGGGGATACTTTCTCACTTTCTTTCTTTCTTTCTCTTTCTCTCACTGGTTAGAACACATACCCTCTGGTAAATTAAAAGAAAAAAAGAAAGAAGAAGAAGAAGAGAAGGAGGAGGAGAGGAAGAAAAGAAGAGAAGAAGTAAAGAAAGAACTCTTGTTAGCTAAGACATCCCATTTTCTTTTTTTAGTTTTTCTTTTTTTTTTTTTTTTTTTGAGGGGTTTTTCTTTAGGGCCAATCAATTTTTTTTTTTTTTTTGAGAGGTTTTGCTATAGGGCACATGCATTCACCAGAAAGACAGAGAGAGACAGAGAGATAGACAATGAGAAATCACCTCCCAGGGGGGATGGCCATGCTGCAATTCCTTCTCCTCCATGCTCCTCTCAGGATCTTGGGCATACATGCACATGTGCCTGGCATGAGTTTAAGCCAATGGGTCTGGGACTCGAACTGCGGTCGCCTACACGGAGTCCAGTGACTTAGCCATTATGCCAACTGCTGGTCCTGACATCCCATTTTTAATACTAACTGCCACAACTAAATTTGATATTTTGGGGCAGTCTAGTCGCTTTTATGGGTCTCTTTTAGTCACACTGGAAAAATAAGAGCATTATATGTGACACTGTCACTAAAATGGATAGATTTAATAATATCCTGTTCTTGGTGGTATTACTCAGTCTCCAAAGTACTTTACATTTTATTTCCATTTTACTTATTCATTATTTTGGACCAGGAGACCATTTTTAGCAGTAATTCTTGTCTTATTCAAACCAACTCTATTTCCCTGTGCAAGATAGATTTGCCAAATCTAGAAAAGAGAAACAATGAACTGAAAGTTGGCTGTAATTAAGAGAGGCAAACCAATCTTCACCAACAGAACTAGAACCCTGAACACAAAACAATTTTTTTATCTGTTGGGCCTATGGAATTAAGTAATCTGTGCTTTCCTGAAGTGTTGGGCACAAATTGACTCTTATTAATTTTTTCTCTAATGAATTCTAATCATCTCTGACATTTTAATCATATTAAACTATACATTTTTGAAGTTGATTAGATGGCTTGTCTTTATTTTTCTATTTTTGAAGACATTTCCAATTATTTTTTATTGTTAACTAAAAGAGATGAACTACCTTTTTCAGGCCCTTCCTGAAGATGTCAGAGATGATGCTTCAGTTATGAAAAAATATGCATGCTTAATTATAAGCATTGGTACTTGATATCTCTATATATGTACACACACACACATATACAAAGTGTTTAAACAGTTAAAACAGATTTACCCACTGCTGAAATCCATTATGAAATATAAGTGTCAAAAATTGCAAAGATTGTTTTTAAAATTTTTTTAGAGATTGTTTGTAGAATACTCTTTTTAAAAAAGTTTCTGTTCAGAGAAAAAGCAAGCTATTGTCTAAAAATTAATTTTGGAAAAGAGGCTCATCACAGTTGTTACTTTGATAATGACTTGTATAAAAACAGTATATACATCAATACAGTAGAGTTCATGCAATGTTTATTTAATTATGGAACTATAAGGAATGGCTTAAACATTTTAGCATTGAAGGTAGACTCTTAGGCCTCTTGAACTTTTGTGGTGAAGCATTTGAGGGGCTTAAAGTCTCTTATACTTAAAGATAAAAACCAAGAGACTTGTGTCAGATATCTGTTTCATCTATCATAATAAATTCTATCTTGATACAATACAATTTCCTGGACAACTTTTGTTATTCCAGCTTCAGAAATTTGTTGGACCCAAAGTATAACCTTAGACTTAACTTTTCCATCTTAAGCCAAAGTGAGAAAATATTATAATAAAATTGTAAGCATTTTTTGAAAAAAAGAGTGATAGGGGCTTACATTTAAGCAATAATTTAAAATATTTAATAAAACTTTAAGTTTATTTATTTATTCCATTAGGTAGAGAGACAGAGATATAGGCACCCCTAATAGGGTTCTCACACCACACTACCCCTAATCTCCGCCACCTGGATCACAGGCACACATGTGTATGCTTGCTGTGTTCAGTGAGATCCCAGCACATGAAATCAGGACCTCTACCTTATGGGTTCAATTGTGCAATCACTGTACCACCACCTAGCCCAAAAACCTTTTATGTCTATTATTTCTTCTTCTATTACTTAAGATTAGGGTGTATTTTATAAATCATATTTGAAACTTGTCCCTGAACTCTAATCCAAATTTTTAGACAGTAAGAATGCTTAAGGTTCTCTGCATGCAGAACTAGTATGTGGTGTGGTAGTCGAGTTGCTGGACTCCCACATGGCCAACCATGGTTCCAATTTGGACCCAGTGGCTTCAAAATCATGCCAGTTGCATGTTCATGTGGGACCAAAATTCCAGAAGGAGAATGGAGGAAAGGTGATTGTGGCGTGACCATCCCCGTAGGGGGTTGATTTCTCAACTGGTCCCCTGTCTCTCTCTGGTGAGAACACGTGTCCTATGGCAAAACCCTTAGAAAATAAATTCTCTAGGTGCTGCAAGAATACTTAATCATTTTTTCATTGAAATAAATTGAGGGAAAATCAATTAATTGATTTTCTACATTTCTATCATTGATTACTATATCTTTTTATCTTTGAAAAATATATTAAGTTATGGTAAGTAAATTAAATCTATTGTGAGATACATGGAAATCCTTACAGAATGTAGTAGAGGACAGAGGTGGAGTACCCATTTCAGAAGCTAATCTCAAAATACATGTTTAGAAGTCTCCATTGCCGAAAACACAACTTTATTTTAAAACCAATTGTGTATAGAGCTTTGTTTAAAAAATAAATAAAAGGAGAAATTTGTCCTCTAAAATGCTTGCTGTATTTATGACAAAGTGTCCATGGGGGCTCTATGTGCAAGGACCAAATGACAGCTGAAACCTGCTCAGACCCTGTGTTTCCATCTAAAACCCCCAAAATGAGGACATCTACTATGTACGGTTGTGATAGTTTTGCTGTCAGCCAAATTGTTTTGAGTAAATACGTGAATGCCACATCTTGGTGGTTACATTTCTCCTTCTTGAGACTTATAAAATCCTGTATCTATCAAGCACTTCTTCAAGCATAGGCCTGCAACTATCTGAATGTATATCCCCACAAAAAGCACTTGTGAAAAACCTTATCACTGGTGTGTTGGTGTTAAGAGATGGACTACTTGGGAGGTCATTAGGTAATAAAGGTGGAGTCCTCATGAAGTAAATTAGTGCTCTTACAAAATAAGCCCCAGGAGGCTGATTTGCTCTTTCTACAATGTGAGAATACAGCTAGAAGGTGTCATCTGTGAACCAGGAAACATCACCTTACTAGAGAATAAATCTGACGACACCTTTATCTTGACCTTTCCACCCTCCAGAACTGTGAGAAATAAATTTCTGCTGGTTATAAGCCACAGTGTTTACGGTGTTTTGTTATAGCTAACCAAAGAGGCTAGCACAACTGTATTCTCCATTTTCCCTTTAATCAGAGTATTTCTTTACTTCTGAAACCTGATTTAAATGAATGTGAACAGTCAGTTTTAATAAATCAGCCAAAAGACAATAAAGTGTCTGAGGGAAACATGTCTTGAATAAGTCAACTGCATTGTCTTTGACTTGATTACTTTCATAAACTATCCATTCTAGTAGAACTACCTGAGCTGTTTACAGTAGAACTAACTGTCTGCTTTACTTATTTTACTGAATGTTTGAATTAATTTAGCTACTTGGCTTCCTCTTACCCCCAAGTTTGCTAGAGGTTTCATGCATTTGCTAGAGAGACAGAGAGAGAGGGACAGTGAGAACACATCTCTATGGGAAATGGCCAAGTCACAGTTCCTTCTCTATTCTCCTCTCAGGATTTTGGACATGCACTTACACACCTGATATATTTTCAAAAATTCTGAATCTGGAACTCAAACTACACAGTTGGCCATGTGGGATCTGGTCACCTTACCCCCTATGCTACCAGCTGACCCAGCTTTTGAAATGATTGATACTAATATACTCACATACTCATGTACACCTGCTCATATACTATAAACTCATATTTTCTCAGGTAAGAGCTATCTTGAAGATAATAAAGGGTTTGGCAACAACCATATCTGTTGCTCTGGGTCTAATCCAATTAGTTTTGCAGACAAAATTTCCCTAACTCTTTACTTAATTGTTGGTCCTGTATTAATTCCACACTCCTTTGGACAGCTGCTCTCTAAGACTTCTCTTCACTGACATTTTTAAAAGGATTCCACAGAGAGAAAGGAGTCACCTTAACTGAGTAACTCAGATGTCTTGGCCTCTAGGTTATTACTTCACCCCAAAACTCTGAGACACGATGAAAAGTACTTTACTTAATGTTTAATGTGACTCGGGTTCCCTCTTTTCATCTCTTCCTTCCCTTCCAGTCTTTTCTTCCTGATTTTCCTCTATCTACTAGTCATGGATGACAAAAAGGGCTTTTTCCTTCTTTTGTAATCAGCTAAGTACTCTTCCAAGATATGAAATTTCAAAAATTAAAGGTGGGATATAAAAAAGGAAAGCATGTTGTCAAAACCAAAAGAGATTATATACTCCATTATAAAATAAAATATGCAGACTATCATTTATATGTTTAAATTATTCATTGCAATGCCAGAAAACTTAGATGATTATTTTCCCTCTGTGGTCTATGCAATATTTCTCATAATAGACAGAAAATAGGGCAGTCAGTCTTTTCTGTGCAGAGTTTGAATAAATTCTTCTGTTGGTGTTTAGAGATATTTCAAAGCAGTTGTACTGAGTTTAAAAAATCTAAATTTAAGATTGGTAAGAATTAGGAAAAACCATCATTTTGAGAAATGATCAAAGCTTCAGAAAGTAATCATGATAGAGTAACTATGTCCACGTTCTTTGTTGTAACTAGTGTCAAGAGTTGAATTCTAATTCCCCATGCCTTGAACCTTGCTAGAGACAGCATCAACCACCAGACAAGTGAGTGAGACCATCTTGTACCTTACAGCCCAGTCTTACCTCCTTCCAGTAGTCATGGGAAGGAACCCAGGAGTCTTCATTTACTATTTTGCTATTTAGAGAAATACTTGACTCTGGGTGATTTATAAAGACTAGGGGTTTATGGTGACCCAATAGTGCAGTGGTTAAGCTCTGAGAGTAGGATCTGACATAGTTGACTAAGGTTCAAATTCCTGCTCAAAATCTGGACGGGATGGAAAAAATGGAGGAAAAAAGATTGGGGTGCAACCACATACCATAAAGAGATATTTTCTCGCTTTCTCTATGTCTTTCTCTCTGGTTTGTGAAAATGCCTTCCGGGGGGAAAATAGATGCTTATTTGACTTCTGGGGACCAGAGAATCATGAGACTGGTATCAGGCTTGCTATGTCACAATATGGCCAACAGAAGTGGAGAGGATGACAGGAATGTGCAGAGAGACAGAGAAAGGGTGAGAGACAATGGTAGCCATCTTCTTTTGATAACAATTCACTTTCTTTTTTTCTTTTTCCTTTTTTTAAGAATCATTTTTTATTAAATTTTATTTATTTATTTATTTAAATTTGACCAGAGAGGGACAGAGCAAGAGGGGAAAAAAGAAAGAGAGAGAGAAAGTGAGAAACCAAGCTGCCAGGTCCAGGACTCGAATCGCAGTCAGCCATGTGAGAGTCCAGTTGCCTCAACCACCACTCCACCAGCCAACCCAGATAACAATATAATTTCCCAAGCCCTAACCCATTCTCACAAGAGTTTGAACTTACATGATCTCACTTAGCATTAATCGATTTACAAGCCCAGTGCCTCCATGATCCTGTTACCATTCACTCTCTCAAATGACACTGGGGAACAAATCCAAAACATGAACCTCTGGGGGATAAATTATTATACAAACCATTATGTCTCAAGAGGCATGGACTGCTACCCACATGATGGTGAAAAATTGTGAATATTTGTACTTTAAACCATTGAGTTTAGGTGTGGTTTGTTTTCAACAATAGCTAATGCATATTGGAACTAGTACCTTGACATTGAAAGCTGCTATAGTAAGATTTTACAATAAATGTGTTGTTGACTTTGGGACTGAGTAGCAGGTGCACTCAGAAGAGCATTGAGAAATCTGTTAGTCAAGGCTAGAAAACAGCAAAGGGACTGTGGAGGTTAGAGAAAAAGCAATCTGTGAGAGGTAGTGGCAGAACAATTAACACAAATACTGACTGCAGGAATTTAGCGGTAGAAAACGCACATCATGAACTAGAACTGATTGAGGACATTGATAGACAAGGTTGAAAATACCAATTGGTTTCATCTAGCTGCATATGGTAAGGTATTGAAAAAAAGATAAGTTGAAGAATAAATTTGTTGACAATCAGTATTTAGAAAACATACAGAAGGCCAGAGCATGCCAGATGGGAAGTAAAAAATCTTCCTCATAAAAAGAGCCTTAAGAGAAGAGATCTAATCAAATTGTGGGAATAAAGTCTTTGTTAAAATCTCTGAAAGTTTTTCTACTTGTTGGTAGTTTTGTACTTGCCAGAGAGAGATAATCGCCCCCCAAATAGGATGGTGCTAGGACCACCCACAATGCCTTTTCCTCCATGTTCTTCTCTGGATTATGGACACACTTGCACACATGCCTGCCGTGTTCTTCCATTCACTGGGTCCAGGACTCAAACCCTGCAATAGACCTTGTGGGATCCACATACCTTAACCACCACACCTCTGGCTGGCCCCTCTCTGAAAAACTTCAGATGAGAACTTAAAAACTTAAGCTGGTGCTGCATATATTCTTAGTTTACAAAAAGGGTTCGTAAGAACCTTGAGGGCAATCTTAGACACAATCCAAGGTAATAGAGCTATGTATCTAACTCAACTGTTGATGTGGCTTTTATAACATGGAGTGCATTGGATTAAGAGTTCTTGTTATGGGCTGGCCCATAGTGCAGTGGTTAAATGCTGTGCACTGGCAGTTGAATCTCACATGGCTGACTTGGCTTGGGTACTCATCCAGTGGCTTGAAACAGGCATATGAGCATCTGTGCCCCCTAGATTAGTTGCATTTTCTAGTTTTACATGAATAAATGTAGACAGTATGTACTTAATTTTTGACTGCCACTGTTCACTCAATGTAATCATTTTAAATGTTTGTCCTTTGATGAATTTTACTCATTTCACTGGAGTGCAGGTCCATGCAGTTCCTCACACTGTAACTAGAAGTAGAATCCCATCCTTTAATTTTGTGTAACATGTTTTGCTTTAGTTCTTTGAAGACATAATAGTTGCCTTAAAAGTCTTCTGAATGAGACATCACAGTCTGTTTCTGTTGCCTATTTGCTGTTTCTTTCCATCGTATGGGTCATGGTTTCCTGATTGTTGGTTTCATTATTTTGTTGAAAACTGGCCATTTCAGACAATATATTGTACTACCTCTGGATGATGATCCCTTCTGTTCAGCACTTATTGTTACTGTTGCTGGCTTGTTTATTCAATAACTGCACTATTTTAGTAAAATCTATCTCCTTTCTATTCTAAAGGGTCTGATATCACTCTTTAGAGAGTGCACAATCTCTTGGGATGAGCAGGGATAACTACATCATAGCAGAGCACTCTTTGACTCTTCTGTTCTCCCTGCTAAAATCTCTTCGTGGCATATCCAGCTGTTAAGCTCCAGTAATCCTCAGTTGATTGTAGTATTATTTTTGACAATGTCCCGAGGTTCCAGTCTGATTCGATCAAATGCAGTTCCTTCTGCAGGAGGTTTCAAAGCCAGTGTTGGAGGTTCTGAAACCAGGAGCTCTCCCATTCCCACTGTTTTCAAATGTGTCATTAACTCTTCTGCATTATTTTCAATAGATTCACTTGCTTCCCTGGGTCTCTCTGATAAACTAATTGGCCTGTGTTTCACCTTGTTGTTCTATTAGAGTTACCACCCTCTTAATTGCTTACTCCCCACTCCCACTCCTACTGTTTTCAAAGTGTCACTAGACTTCAACTTTTCCACACTATTTTCAGTAGATTCAGTTCACTTGAAGAAAACTTTGGTCTCATGATCTGCTTCTTCCCTTGAACAAAATCTCTGAGCCAATTCCCCAGAGTTTGGGAGATGACAATGGACCACTTTTTCTGGAGAAACTACCCTGCTCTTTTGAGTGGCAATGTGAGGAAAATAGTTTCAGATTTCCTCGGGTTTTCATCTCCAAATGGAATCTCTGCTCCAAGAGCTAACTGGGGTAAGAGCTACTTTATTAACACATGGGACCTCATTATTCTCAGTCTGTCTTTTGTGGTTAGAGCTTTCAAACATGTGAAAACTGAGTGGAGGACTTTAAGGAGCTCTCAACTTCTTTGTTGTACTTATTCAGCATTTAGCCTCTCTAAAGACAAAACTTAGGAAGATATGAAATATAATGGCCTTCTCCTCTTGAGGAGATACTGTACTCCTTGATGAAGATCTCAGAAGAATTGAAGCCCCCTCATGCAGTCCCATCTGCCTAGGTAGAGCTTCTGTTATGCTGAACTAGATGTAGGGACAGAAATGTGGTTTGTGACTCAAGAGATTCAAATCCTTATTGTTCTTATTAACATTCACTAGATTTATTAAATAAATTCTTCATTTATTATATGTCCTTAGTATAATTTCCAGTGACTTTAAATGATTGCTTCTTTTTTTAAAATAGTTTTCTCCTTTATGATTGTTTCACTCAGAAGTTGGTCTATGAAACAGCCCACACTATCATTTTGTGTCTAGGTTTTTGTTTGCTTTTATTTTTTAATATCACATATAAAGCTGGTAAGAACATTACTGTACAAGTCTTTATTTTAATTTTTTACATAAAAAAATAGCAAATATTTATTGAGCCTAAACAAAAGCATTTTTTTATTCCTTAACTTTTTTTAATTTCATTTTCTTTTATACATTCAATCACATTATTTAGCTTACAAAGTGAATATTTCAACATGTGAACATTTCTTTAGACAGACATATGTTTTATTACCCTTGGGTAAATATGTAAGAGAAAACACATGTATGGTAGTTGTGTGTTTAATGTTTTAAGAAACTGTCAGAGGACCAGTAGACAATATAATGGTTATGTCGCTGGACTCCTGTGTAGTCCACTGAGGTTTGAGTCCCGAACACATGTACATGTATGTCCAAAATCCTGAGAGGAGAATGGAGAAGGGATTTCGCTGGGGCCATCTCCCCAGGAATGGGGGATGATTTCTCACTTTCTGTCTCTCTGTCTTTCTCTATCTCTCTGGTGAGTACATGAGCCATTTGGCAAAAAAAACTCTCAAAAAAAAAAAAAAGAAAAAAAGACAGGAAGGAAGGAAGAAAAGAAGGAAGGAAAAGAAAAGAAGAAAGAAACTGTCAGACTTTGTTCTGGGATACACAGTGTTACAATACTCTACATTCACATCAGGAATGCATAAACATTTGGGCTACTTTAGAACCTCTAACATACATGTATTGTGTTTTTCTACACTTAGAACCTCTAGTAAGTAGTAGTATCTCATTGTGGCTTTAATTTGAATGTCTTAAGGATTAATGATGCTGAATACCTTTTCACCTGTTGATTGGACATCTGTATATCTTTGGTAAACTGTTTCTTTAAATTTTTCATCCATTTAAAACATTTGGGTTTATTATTATTATTAATGTATTTTAGAATTCAGGGTGTTATTTTTGTTCTCGTGTGTTTTTGTGTTAGCTAGGAAGATAAGTTTTCAGTATGAGTTCTGGCCTGTAACATGTAGTTCGAAATTGTATTTTTAATTAAAACTGTCTCTTACTAGTTTAGCCCACTTACTTATAAAATTAAAAATAATGTAGAGGGAGTGGGAAATTAAGGTGCAAAATGACTTGTAATAAAAAAGCAACCGTCCCTGTCCTTTTAATACTCTGCATTCTCAGCTTTTTGTATGAGGTAATTGCTTTAACTATTTATTGATTTAGATTGTAATGAGAGGCGCTGCCTACTTATAAATGATAGATTGAAATACAGCTTTATATGTATTGATTTTCCTTTCCTTTTAAATTATTATTATTTATACATTCAATTTCTATACATTATTTAGATTTTAAGGAGACTTTAACCAGCATGATATACACGTCCTTCCAGCCCAGTTGAGAATACTATACACATCATGGCTTATTTTCCTTCTACTCTTAGCTATTCACTTTTGCCACTATAGATGGGAATTTAGCTAACTTACAAAATACATTCACAAATACAGGCTGTTAAATAAGTTTTGATTGACATAGTTACAATATAATATACTTAAACTTTATTTCTTGATTTACCAACCTCATATAATATTTCCTTACTAAATGAAAAGCTTTATCTCTCTAGATTTCTATCAAGTTTACCTTAAAATTCTGCTAAGGTTGGTGACATTTAACTTCTGGTACAATGGATGAGTGCATCCTCATCTACTCTCATGCACCAAATTTCTTTAGTAATGGCTTTTCTAGTTTGTACCACAAATAATAAATTTTCTTGTACAGATTATCTGGGGCAGTGTTGGAGATTTCTGACTGCCTTTTATTTTCTCTTACTGGGAAAATAAAGGAAAATTAAAGCATACACATGTTTATTCAAGAATTAATGTCTTTTAGTTTCTTAATAATTCTTTCTGTTATTTGGGGTATATTTCTGAATAATTCCTTGTCGAAATTTAACTGAAAACAATTTTTTCCCTTCTCCATGTGATCAATCACTTTGCAAGATGCACAGCTACGTCCCTGAACTTCACAGTTGTATTGAGTTTTCTGCTGTTTCTTAAATTCAAGGTCTTCCTGTTTCTTAATTCACTTACTTTATTGGAGTACTTCATTCTATTATATAAGGTGGATGTGAATGGGAGTGACAGCAATATACATTATTTTGGTTATGAGTAAAAGACATTCAAACTCAAATCGACTAAAGCCTAAAAGGAGATTTATGAGCTTAAAAAATTCAAGAATATAATAGTTGTATTAGCGTCTTAATAAAGTCATCATAACTCAGCCTCTATGTCTCAATTTTCCTTTTATGGATAGTCTGTTAAAAACAGTCTTTTTCCCTCATGACAGATCCGGACTTATTTCTCTCTGGATTAAAGACCAGGGAAAGCTTTTCTCCATATTTTAAATTACCCCAGTATATAAAAACTATTGAGCATTGAGCATGTCTCTTATGGCTCTTACGGCTGAAAGGGGCAATGTACCCATTTCTGATCCACTTGGTTCATTCAAATGAGGGGGATATGTTAAATGCTGCTTGACAGACTTATATACCTACTCTTGGAGCTGGAAACTATACATAGCATCACCCTAACTACTTTGCAGGAGCTTTGAGAAGGACCGCTTCCCAAATTAAAATATTTATGTTAACATTAGAACAAAGGGGAAATGAATACTGAATATATAATAAAATAAATTTCTTCCTCAGGGGTTAAGAATCCTTTATATGTCTGCATTTTCAGTTTTGCTATGGTAATAAACAGTCTAACTCTCAGCGACCTTCTACAGCATATACTTATCTCTGGTTCACATTTTGTGAAGGCCATGGATCTGCTATGAGTTTGCTTGATACTGCATGGCTCAGCTTTGCCCAGCTAAGGCAGCTCAACTTCATATCTTCATCCTAAGACCTAGACTAGCAGAGTATCTCCTTTTTTGGAGGTCCAGTCTCACAACAGCAGGTGCAAGGGTGATGTCAAACCAAATCATGACATAACCTTTAAAGCTTCCAGGCCAGATTTGGCAAATACGTCCATGCACCTCCCTGTTGCCAGAGCACATCACCTGCTCAAAACCTGGGTTCTGACTATGAAGACACAAATCCAGTCTGTCAATGAGAAAGAGCAAAGTAGTTCCTTTTTATTTTCTTTTTTTTTAATTGCTAGAGGGCTTGTGCACTTTCGAGAGAGAGAGACAGAGACAGAAGAGCATAAACACTTTCTAATGCATGATGATCACACTGCAATCCTTCTTCCTCCATTCTCCCTCCTATAAGTATGCTGGGTATGCACACATATGTGCCTGGCATGTTTTTCGAGTCACCGGGGTGGGATTTAAACTGCAGTAGACTGTGTGTGATCCAGTTCCTTTAACTACTGAGTTATAGGATTGACCCTGAATTGGTCCCTTATGATTGCTTTCTCCTGTTCCATGTCTTCAATTCTCAATATTTAGGATATTTTTTTTAAGAGACACTTTTGCTATACTGCACATGTACTTGCCAGAGAGAAACCGAGAGGTAGAAAGTGAGAAATCAGGCCTCAGGGGGATGGCCATGCTGCAGTCTCTTCTCTCCATTCTCTTCTCGGGATCTTGAGCACGCATGCACATGCACTGAGTGTGAGTTTTAAGCCACTGGGTTGGAACTTGAATCACAGTTGACTATGTGGGAGTCTAGTGAAGTAACAATTACACCATCTGCTGGTCCCAATATTTGGGATATTTTTAGTAGATTGGAAAGCGTGGACCTAGAAGTATCATGATGACTACTCTGTATAGACAAGTGCATGAAAGGGCTTCTATAACCTAATATAATAGTAATATCACATCAAACTCTATTCCCTCTCCACATCATACAATCTATGATGAATTTTAAGCTTCCTAAAATTCATCATTCTCAGCAGTGGAAAATACCATCTAAATTCAAAATCCTAAACACATAGATGATTCAGGTTGAAGCCATACTTTCCCCAACATGTTTTAAACAACTGGCTTTATTCTTTCTTTGTCATTTATTGACTAGAAAAAATAGAGAATAGCATTATTTGAGAGAGTGTTTTGTCTTATAGTGGAGAAACTTGGCCAAATATGTGCCAATTCAGTTTTATCAGAACAAAATTATCCATATAAGATACCAACAGGCAGACTCTATAATTGTCAAACATGTCAGTTAGACATGAAACTAGTAACTTTCTTGTTAAGGATTCAAACAATCTGACACATTAAATAGTTATCATGAAAGTACAGTCTTCTTTTTGTATTAATCAGGCATCCATCCATTGGCTCACTTTAATGGTCAGTCTGGAGAAATCTTTGTACAATAGTAAGAAGGAAAATGGACTTACATGTGGCAAATTTTTGAAACTCAAGATCACTTTCTATATATGCCCCCAATATAACAATATTCCAAATATGTATCAAAAATATCATAGCAAAAAAATTCAGCAAATGTAATTATATATTATGTAGGGATCCTTACAGGGAGAAATATTTGTATTATTGATTAAGTTTGTGCTGCATAAAATCACCTGAAGAAATATTAATAATCATTATTAAATATGCATAGCTTATTAAACTGAATTTACAGAAAGGCACCCAAATTTCTTTTCTTTTTACTTTTAAAAAAAGTATTGGCATAGATATTTGGATTACTATCAAATATGTCCTCTTAAAAAGTGACTCTATAAGGCTACAATATTTCTTTGCTGAAGAAAATACTGTTTTGTTGGAGAAGATGATTTGATTCTTAAGATTGCTGAAAAATAAATTTGAATTATATGTGAAGTTATTTTGGACTATTTTGAAAATATTTTAACATCATCCTAAACTTCTTATTTCAATAGTTATGGTGATTTGCAGAATAAACACTGAGTTAAATATGTTTCAAGGACACTATTTGTCCATTCTTTCAAACATTGCTTGTCAAAATTTCCTATGCACTTGTGTATTTACTATAGCCTTGGTGATCGACTTTTGCACAACAAAACATTGCTGTTGCCAAGATTTTGGATTAATGACTATGTTTACCTTCCCAGCAATGGAAAATATTAAACAATGCAGAATTTTAAGCCTGGAAGTCTGACTAATGCTGCAGAACTAGTTGAAATTTGCTTAACTCAAGCAGTGTGTCTGAAATAGATGACTAACAACTCTGATTCTTTGTCTTTGCTAGTCAGTGTCAGTAAACATATTCAGTACATGCATGAAAATTTTATTTTTGTGTATATTCATTCTGTATTTTGGGGGGTATACAATGTGAAATTAAAGATTTTTTAAATTTCAACATAATTTCAATGTGTTTAGACATACTGAGCTCTTAGTAACAAGAAATAAAATCTGTGGAAGGAGAAGATATGGGGGATTGGCAGTATTAAGGATTTTTATTGAAAATTATGTATAAAATAATATCCCTGATTTGACTGTCACAGACTAGATGTGTACTTTGAATAAAATCATAAATATTTATGACAATTAAACATAAATCTAAAATATAAATAAATATATAAAATAAACACATCTCTCTATAGCTGACTTGCTTAAAGGTAGGCTGTTTAAAGGGAGAAATGTTCAAAGAGATAAAAGTTCAGACCTAGTCTAGACAGGTTAGGAAAATGAAAGGCTTTATCAGCCTGTACTGACTGATTTTCATAATGGAGGTAACACTCAAAGACAGTGGAGACTTTGTCACGAAGGACCACAGCCAGTACTCAGTGTCTAGGGGTGGTAGTTTTTTCTGGTTAAATGGTTTTTATCTGTTTTTAGCTTACCATGAAATATTAAATTGAAAATTTGAAGGAAAACAGAACAAACAAACAAAAACCCAGCTATATGCACGTGTTCAATCTAAGAAAAGGAAAGCAAGGGAGCAAGAATAAGAGAGGTATGAGGATTTGTGGAAAGCTAAATGGTAAGCCTTATAGAGAGTTGGTTTTATTGAAGAAAGACTAAGTCTAGACTATATCACAGTTGAACTGAGGCTGTTAATTTCCTTTTTTCCTGTTCAGAATTGACTCAAAAATTAAGAAAGACTGATCAGTTGAGTGTTGATTTGACCGATTTCAATGATGAGGAACTCAGAGTTGGGGTGTAAAATCAATGAAAATATCCCATCTATTCTTCTGTTACCTCATTAGGCTTGGAGACATGATGATTTATGATTTATAAAACAGGCACAATCTATTACATAGACAAAGTGCATGGGAGTTTGGTAGGATTTAATGAATTGCGGGATAATTAATCTTCCAAAGTTTATGTTTAAACTTTGATGTAAAAGAATACATTCAGTAAAGAAGAAAGTTTTGCTATCGAGTATTACTTGTTTTCATTTTGTTTTGCTTTATTTTGTCTCTTAATATCTCTTAAATCTGAATAATTTTTTTTGTGTGTTTGCTCTCTGCCATCACTAGACAAAATCTTCATGAAAGTCCGACTTTTTCAGCAATATATATTCAACACCAAGGACAAGTTCAGAGGAAGCCCTTAATTAAGATGTGCTGAGTCAACAGTACCTTATTACGTGGTTGGAAAGTAATGAGTTGTTTTTTGCTTTTATTTTTTTGTCATTGGTCAAATGCAAACATCCATGTTAAAATTTACAGTGTCAATACTCTCTTGGATACGTCTAGGTATCTACCTATTTTAGCTTCCCTGCTTTAGCATAGTACTTACATTGTTTTTATTGTTATAAACTATTTCTTGAGGCTCTCAAATTTTGTATTTTTCTGTCAACACCTCTATCACACACTAAGGTATAAATAAATTAAAAACGTAAAACATATTTGGAAACAATTGCTTTCTCATTCCTATACTTGTCATTCTTGTTCACAAATAAGTAAATACACAAGTACATAGACAGAAACTACCTACTTCTCCATACATATTATTCTCCCCATCTCAAAAAATATAATGTTTGCCTAGTCCATGGCATGGTAATTAAGGTGGCTGGATCCCACATAGTCGACTACACAATTTGAGCTCTGAAGCAAATGATTTGAAAAACAAGCTGGCATGTGTGCTTATGTGCCCCCAAACCCAAGCAGAGAATGGGGAAGGGATTATGGCATGGCCATTTCCCATGGGAAATACTTTCTCACTTTGTTCCTTCTCTCTCATTCTCTGTCTCCAGCAGGTGCACTTGCTCTCTGGAAAACTGAAAGAAAAAAATAAAAAAAAAGGGGGGGGGGCAGCCAGGTAGCATGGTGGTTGAGGTGGCTGGACCCACAGGGCCAAGTGAGCTGTTTGAGTTCCAGACTAGGAAAACTCCAGGTACATGTGTGTGCATGCCCAAAATTTCAAGAGGAGAATGACAGAGAAGGGACTGCATCATGGTCATCTCCCAGGGGAGTGCTTTCTTTCCCTTTCTCTCTCCTTCTCTGTCTCTTTCCAGTGAGTGCATGGGCCCTATAGCAAAAATTAAAATAAATAAATAAAGGAATGTTCAATAATCATATATTAAATGATATACTTTATGTTGGGAAAAGTACTAGGTTCTGGCAATTCCAAGATTTATTAAGATCTAGTTTCTTTGCTCAACTAATGTGCAATTCAGCAGGCAAGACAAAACTGTGAAGAGCAAACAATGTCATAATTAGATAAAGGGTAGAGTAGAGGGTTAGCAAGTGTTAAGAAATAACTGATTAATTCTAACACCTAATGATTGACACTTCTATTAACACTTTCCATAATTTTTATTCTGTAGCTCAGTAATTTGTGACAAAGACTCTCTATTAGTCAGTAACAACAAAAATATAGAAGAAACACCATGTGTTTACTGTGCAAACAATATTTTGATTTGCTTTGGTAAGTGCTAGATAAGTATTTTTTTAATATTTGCTTTAAAATATTATTTATTTCTATCAAGAGAGAAAGAAACAGAGGGGCAGGCAGCCACAGGAGGGCTTTCACACTGCAATCCTCTCCCAGTCTCAGCCAGCCTGGATCACGGCATGTATACATACTCAGGAGGCTCCGGGACATGAACACAGGATCTTTCCCATTTGGGTTCAATTACATTACTGTTGTGCCACTACTTGGCCTCACCGATAAGTTACATATTTAAATGAAAGTAGTTAATTCTTCACTGTCTTTATTTTTTAAAGAATTCTCTAAAAAGGATGGTCAAACCTGGGCTGGAAGTGCTGATAAATCCGTATGACACTAAGCTCCTATTGTAATTACTGCACAACATGTGAGATGTCATGAGACATAAACGTAGTGATGTTTTTAGATCAATCATTTTAGTGAGTATGGATTATGTACTTTGTTAAGAGGAGTACTTATTACCCACTCACTGCTGCTGCTTCAGTAGAGTTTTTACTCTACTGCCAAAAAGTAGAAACACTGAAATAACTCTGTCGAGTCTTTCTTCTCCTCCTTAATTGTCCATACCACACAAAAAGCAAAATTTACCTAGTTGATACAGGTAGAAAAAAGAGTTGCTGAGAATATATTACTCTTGTATCTCACTCTTGAGGTCCATTTCCTTTACTGAACATATGAGATACAGTTAAGAAGATGAGGAAAGGTGTTTCACTTATTTATTTTTTTTTGAGAGGTTTATGCTATAGGGCGCATGCTCTTGACAGACAGACAGACAGACAGAGAGAGAGAAAGTGAGAAATCACCCCTCGGGGGGATGGCCATGCCACAATCCCTTCTCCTCCATTCTCCTCTCGGGATTTTGGGCACGCATGCACACGCACCCGGTGTGAGTTTAAGCCACCAGGTCCGGGACTCGAATCGCGGTCAACTATGTGGGAGTCCAGCGACATAGCCATTACGCTAACTGCTGGTCCCAGGAAAGGTGTTTTGAGGTTGGTGACATATGAGATAACTTTTTAAAGATCAGGAGAGATTACATACACTGCAGGATTGGAGAGAACATAATTTTCATAGGAGGGGAGTAGCATGTGCTACAAAGTAAAATGACTATTAAGAAATTTTAGAAAATAAAAATCATCTAACTGTGTGGGAGTTTAGAATATGTGCTAAGGACCTTGAAGCCAGATCAAGAAGTACTAAGAAAAAGAAATGTAATACACTATAAAGGTATATGTGATTCGATATAATATGAAAAAGATTATGATAATAATAAATAAAATTAAATGAAAAAAAGAAGTAATAGGTACTTGAGTAAATAGAGACAGTTACAGGTTTTTGGACCACCTAAACATAATCATGATGTATTTGAAGAAACAAACAGAGAGGTGATGAGTGCATAGATGGGGAGAGTGAGACTCAGCAGAAGTGTGACACACAGAGGGAGATAGTGAATACAAGGGGAGGATGGCTTTAACTATTCTAGCAGTGAGCACAGAAAGTGTAGTTACATATAATGACATCTGACATTGCCAAGTATTTTGAAAGAGTTGTCTAATCTCCCCAATCCTTATATTCACCCATTCTTTAAATCATTACAATTTTATTTCAGTGTGATGCTGGAACTCCTCTTATTTAAGTTACCATTGATGAAACATTATTATTCATTGGTCTTTGTTTCAAAATGCCAGTCTTTCTATAGCACTTGACATTGATGGACACCTAACACTACTCAGTGGCCTGGAAGTTAATATTCCCTAGGTTTTTCAGTCATTCTTTGTCAACTCTGGGTTCTCAAAAGAGCAGAACAAATAGGATATGTTATAGGTGTGTGTGTGAAGAGAGAGAGTTGACTTAAAAAACTGGTTTAAACTATGGTGGTCTTGGAAAGTCTGTAATCTGCAGAGCAGGCCTACTACTGGGTACTCAGGGAAGAGTCAATGTTGGGACTCAAGTTTAAAGATAGCCTATAAGCAGAATTCCCTCTTCTTCTGATGCCTTCAATCTATTGTTTTATAAGATCTCCAAGTGATTGGATGAGGTCCACGATATTTTATAAGGTAATCTGCTTTATTCAAATTCTACAGGCTAAAGTGCAAATATCATCTAACAATAACTTACAAGGTATCTAGATTGATGTTTGATCAAATATCATGGTACTATAGCCTAGTAAAGTTGACATACAAAATTAACCATCATGGAGTCCTTCAATAAAATATGAGAGTAATTCAAAAGTTCATAGAAAGTGGAATTAAAGTGTGAGTTTATTTTGGTTCAAAAAATTGTCAGAATCTAGGCAGTTTTTTTAAGGATTATTTTATTTAACTCTCTTTATTTATCTTAATTTGACCAGAGAGAGAAAGAGAGAGAGAGAGAGAGTGTGTGTGTGTGTGTGAGAGAGAGAGAGAGAGAGAGAAATAGAAGTGAGAAAGCAAGTCTCCAGGTATACGACTAAAACCACAGTGGACCACACCATGTGGGAGTCCAGTGCCCTTAACCACCATGCCACCTACTGGCCCCCATGCAGAATTTTTTACAATACGTAAAAAACAAAGGGACTTTTTGAAAATCTCTCTAACACTTTTGCTTATCCTTCAAAGTTGTATTTTTTTTAAGTGTTTACACCTTCATTTTTTTTCTAATAATATTTATTTTTGATTCAAAAATGTGTCATGACTTTCCAGATGACCCAATAGATCTCATCAAAACCTAATAAGCTTATAAAAAATCAATTTACCTTCTTGAAAATTTATTTTTATTGTAAATTAAAAAGTAGACTAGTGCTGAAATAGTTTCTGTTCTTAATAACATTAAGAGCATGCCTGCATGCCTGCATGCTCTTACCTTGGTTAAAACATAGAAAATGGTTATAAACACCAGACACAGTGTGAGAAGAGGGTGAGTGAAGGAGGAGAGTCTGAGGAAGGACATTAAGGAGAAACAGAGAGAGGCAAGGCATTTATGGGACAAAGAAATGGGGTATTGTCTCTTGAGGATAATGTGTATAGTATCCTCAACTGGATTGGTGAGAGATGTATATATGTTGGAATATTCACTTTGCCAGCTAATTGACACATGTGATTGAATGTATAAAAGAAATTGAAATTTAAAAAAATCTTTCTCTGACAATCCTCCTTCAAGATAAAATTCCATATGCCTTTCCCAGGACTCTTAATGACCTGCCCTCTGTGTGTCACATTCCCATTCTCACTTTGCTGACTCATCCCATGTTCTATGTCTCTATGCTCCAGTTATTTACTCTATGTGATTCCTGAACATATGGTGCACTCATGCCTCTGTGCCTTTGCAGACTCTTTCCTTACTTCACAGAACTGTCTCCTGGTACAGGTTTATGACCAGCTTCGGTGTAGCTCTGGAAAGTTCTCCCTTGAGTCAGTTTGTGTTACATCCTGGATCTCTCATGCTCTCCTAGGGTAGAAACTATGAGGTTGTGTCTGTCCAACTTCCCCCCACAGGTAATATCCCTGACCAAGAGCTCAGTTGTGGGCTCTGAACTGCATAGCTACATTCATGCCAAGACCACACCCCTCATAGGCTATGACTAGTTAGTGACAGTGTAGCAAGACCAAGGCAGGCCCATCTTTTGATTCTGACTTTGCCTCCATGACTCCTCTGCTTTGCTGGATTTTCCTGCATCTACTCAGCAGGTAAGGAAATGTTTTCCCACACTACCCTCCCTCTCTTTTCACTCGGAATCAGACTTTCTAACGGCTTCTCAAACTTCTCCACTTCCTCCCTATGCTCTCTCACAGGCATTTCCTATAAGAGGATCTTCGCGTGTTTAATCCTGTCTTAGCATCTGCTTCTCAGAGAACCCGGAGAGGCATATACAAGGCCCTGTGCATACCTCAGGCTAGGCACCTTATTTTGTTGTAATATGCCTGCACATCAACTAGTTGGTTTTTTACACTAAATTGTGATCTTTTTGTCACTGGGGATTGGGCTTCTTTTTCTCTATCCTCACTGCAGTATTTGGGAAGCATTCAATCCATGCCTGTCAAATGAAAGACTAAATCACTCACTTTACTGAGCTTTCTATTCTACAAATAAATACGACTAAATCCATTTAAAAAATTGACTTACTGGAAGGCACTCTGGTTGCTATAGGATACAGAAAGCTGTTAAGATAGTTTCCCATTTCTCAGCTTGTAATTTTAGATCTGGAGATAGAAAAATATAAATACATTATGTCATACAAAAGTATGTGTGTGTGTTTGTGAAAGAATTGGTATGAAAAGGTTAAGAGAAAAGAGAGTTCATTGTGTGGGGGGAAAGTGGCTATGGGTTTCATCAGCAATTGTATTTTAATTGGCAATATGCAACTTGTTAACCCAGATAGAAAAGAGTATATAATTGGCAAAGGGAATGACAAGAATAAAATCTTGAAGATATGAGAACTCATAGATCTGTGGGTATGAATAGATTGCTTTGCATGTCAGAAGGTATTAACTAAGCAAGATAAAATTATGGATACCTTTAAATGTTAGGCTAAAGAGTTCTTTTATAATATCTTTTACTGGGTAGCTGCCTTCATTGGCATCCTTGCTATTCCAGGAACACGAAGTATGTTTCCACCTTTGGACTTTTTCACTGGCTTAGCCTTTCTTTTTTTTTTTTATTTGAGAGGTTTTTGCTATAGGGCGTGTGTGCGCGCGAGAAAGAGAGAGAGAGACAGAGAGATAAAAAGTGAGAAATCATCCCCCCCCCGGGGGGGATGGCCACGCTGCAATCCCTTCTCCTCCATTCTCCTCTCAGGATCTTGGGCACGCACGCACACGCACCCAGCATGAGTTTAAGCCACTGGGTCCAGGACTCGAATCACAGTCGACTACATGGGGTCCAGCGACATAGCCATTACACTGACTGCTGGTCCCCACTGGCTTAGCCTTTAAGGCCAGTCTTTTTCTCTCTTCTTTCCAGTTTTTCTCAAGTATCACTTTCTCACTGTCTCCTTCTCCAGATTCTACCTAACAGTTCAAACCCCATTCACCATTTTATCTCATCATTCATTAGCCCCAACACCAGTATTGTATGTATTGGACTTACTTAATGTTGTTTACTTTTATCTCTTCACTAAAATGTAAACTCAATAAGAACATGGAGTACTGTTTCTTTGATTGCTATTATATTTCCTTGCTGATTAGCAAACAGTACATACTAGGCATTTGGGAAATGATTTCTGAATGAATTAAAATCAAGGAACCACTACAACTTCCTAAAATGAGGATGGAAATAGTATGTGCAGGATTTTGAAACAGTGGCTAATAAATTAATAAATTAAAAATAGTATCTAAAATCAGCCAAATGAGTAACTTGGGGTACAATTGATAATGAGAAACAGATAAAAGGTAGTTAATTGTTTTAAACTGACAAGGACCAAGATGGCAATAATGGTTATGGTTTTAAAAATAACGGTTCTCAAAGTCTTACTGCTGAGACTGTATTATCATAATCACCTGGGAATGGTCGGAAATGCAAATCCTTTGGCTCTACCTCAGTACGTACTTAATCAGAAACTCTTGACAGAGTTTAGCAATCCATTCTGCCCAGCTCTCCAAGGACTGTGCGAACACTAGTTTGACAACCGCTGATACAGAAGAAAGGAGTAACGTAGGCAGATACAGGAAAGAGGTGGATGAAATGAAAGGCACTATTGAAAATAACTTAAAGGGAACCAGCAGTTAGCATAATGGCTATGTCACTGGACTCCCATGTAGTCGACCACGGTTCGTGTCTCTGACCTGGTGGCTTAAAACTCACACAGGGCGCGTGTGCGTGCGTGCCCAAGATCCCAAGAGGAGAATGGAGGAGAAGGGATTGCAGTGTGACCATCCCCCCTGGGGAGTGATTTCTCACTTTCTGTCTCTATGTCTCTCTCTGTCTGGTGAGCGTGTGCGCCCTATAGCGAAAACCTCTACAACGAAAAAAGAAGAAAATAACTTAAAAATTGGGGAGCCATGTCATATGAGCAATGGCAGGGCCAATAAAAGAAATGAAGAAATGCAAAAGCTTTTGAAGGAGAGAAAAGATCATATTTAAAAATCATATTACTATCTAATCTATCCACACACATACACCTGTTTGTTGAAAAATCTGTAGTGTTGTACAAATTTTTCCAATTCAATTCATTATGTTTGATCTGTTTATCAAAAGCCACGGTGACAAATGATGCAGATGAGAGTTTTTAGGTTCTTTGGGGAACTCCTATCATCAATTTGGAAAGTTTCTTCAGGTTTAGTGATGTTTTAAAATGTCTGTATTGACATTGGTCTGTAAACAGGAGATAGGTTTAAAGTAGTACATATTATCATTTTCAATCCTTGAAAATAATTTAAAATTCTGATTTTATTGATATACAATGAATACTCATCTACCATATCTTAAATGATAGTTGTTTGTAATTCAAGTTTTGTAAAGTTGATTAAGGATTCCATAGCATTCCTTGATGAAAGTCACTAAAACTTTGGAATTAAGTTTTTTTAGATCTGAATTTTTAAATTTGCAAAGCTTAACAAAAGCTCTGAAGAGTATATAAACTAAAATATATAATAGCTAAGTGACAATATTGTCTATGAAAGTATTTTGCCAAGAAGCAGGAAACTAATGTGTACTCTAAATAATTAAAAATGTAATAATAAGGATATAAATTTTAAACAGCAGCTGTTTTTCATCATAAACTCATGCTAAAAGAAGGAAACAGTAAGAATCCCACTGGTATTTCCCCTACGTTTGAGGATGCTGTTGTCAAAAATGTTTTTAGAAATTAATGGAATGCTACAAGTTCAAGAATTTTTGGCATGACCTGGAGAAAATCAGGGAGAAAAATGATTTTTTTTGGTCTTCTTTGAATTTAATCGTTATTTCCTCTATGATCCTCCTGAACTTTAATCAATACTTCAAACCTTGGTAAAAACTTGTCTCATCTTGACTCACCATTTCTATAGATGTACATAATAACAGTCATTTTAGAGAACATTTTTTCTAAATGCTCATGCTGCTAAATTACAGTGCGAATAATTTAATTCAAAGAGTAGCTGCACTTAGAAAAAGCAGAGACTTGAAGTCAAAGGCCAACTGCAGAAGTGGCTTCCTTTAAGTTCTATTATAATCTCAGACTCTTCACATGTGCTATTGTATACCGGAAGTAAAGTAAATACAAGTTTATTTGATGAGTACGTGCTTGGTTTTCAAATGAAAATAATAATAAGCATCAAAATCTTCATTGCCTCATGAACGACTTCTGAAAAACAAAATTAAAAAAAAATCCTCAAAGAATGAGATGGTTGAACAGGGCTTTTCTTTATTGCAAAACCGAATCATTATAGTTTTTGGAATATTAACTTTTCTTCTTCATAATGAGTTTCACACTGAATTGAAAAGGAACACTTCAGTTCAATCTTACTGATTTAAGATGTGATTTTTTTGTAGCCCTAGAAAATTGCACTTGTATATTTTGATTTTCACATTGTTGTTTATTTTTAATGGATCAAGTATTCTGCAAGGAAGTTTTGCTTTAAATAAGCTTTCTTTAAGAGAACCTTAGTCATTTGCTTTTCTCTTTTTTCTTCTTTCTTTTCTATCTTTCCTCTTTCTTTTCTTTTTCCATTTTTTAAGTATTTAATCAAACACAGAGACAAATTTTGCAGATTTTAGTGCTTTACATACCAGAGTGATGGGGAAAAAATTAAATCATTGTTTGTGCTCAAATGTAGGGGAAAAAAGTGCTAAAAGCAAGTCACCTTATTCAAGGACAATTAGCTGCCATTCTGTTTTCATATATAATTTTGAATTAAGGCAAAGGCCTTTATTATATCTATATTGTTTCCGTAATGAGAAAGAAGATCCGTGAACAGAACAAATAAAATGCTTCTTTTTTTCTTTTTTTCTTTTTTTGGAGAGGTTTTTGCTATAGGGCACGTGCGCTCGCCAGACAGACAGAGAGAGACAGAGAGATATAAAGCGAGAAATCACCCCCCAGAGGAGATGGCCACATCGCAATCCCTTCTCCTCTGTTCTCCTCTCGGATCTTGGGCACGCACGCACGCACACGCACCCGGCGTGAGTTCAAGCCATCGGGTCCGGGACTCAAACTGCGGTCGACTACGTGGAAGTCCAGCAACATAGCTATTACGCTAACTGCTAGTCCCATAAAATGCTTCTTTTAAGAAATATCATCAGTCACAATTGTTAAGAGACAATTAGTTTTGTTTAAGCTACCAAATGAGACGAAGTCTTGGCCACCAAAAACAGTTTAAAAAGAAACATAATTCTGACACATGAAAGTTCTCTAATGGATGAAACAGGGTGAGACACGAAAATAAACTTGCCATGGTTGAACAACAATAATTAAAATATTTAAATTTTTTTTTAAAATAATTTTGTTTTTCCTATCTTTATCATCTAATAATCCCCAACTTTTATTGTTTCCTTTGTATTGAGGAGTGTGCTAAGGACTTAATGTATAAAATCTTATTTGATATACAAAATCACCTAGTGATATAGGTGCTATTATTATTGCTATTTTACACATTAATTTTGTCTAAAATAATAAAGTTAACACATGGAAAAGCATTGATTCAAATGGTGGTAGTTGATTTCCAGAATTCAAACTTTCAGTTACTTCATTAGGTTGGTCAGCTTTGTGTAGACATACAAACTTTTATAGACATTTTTAGGATAGTAAATGATATAATCATTAAATTAAAAAATATGAACTCTCAAGGCCACTAAAAAGTAAAGACATTATTTTACTTGCATAAGACACACTTGAAATTATAACAATAAGAAGTTAACATGGGACCAGTTGGTGGCCTGGTGGTTAAGGCAGCTGGATTCCACATGACTGACTGCAGTTTGAGTCGGACAGAACACAGTACATGTATGTACATGCCCAAAATTTCAAAAGAAGGCGAGAAAGGCAGAGAAGAGATTGTGGTTTGACCACCCCCATGGGGAGGGAATGGTACTTTCTCTCTTTATTGCTCTTTGTCTCTCTCTCTCTCTCTCTCTGGAAAGAGCACTTGTTCTCTGGCAAATTAAAAGTAATAAATTAATATATTTTTTCCTGTGAAAAATGAAAACATTAATAAAATGAAAAAAGCCTTTGACCATGCTTCTCTTACAACTGTATATACTGTTCAGGGTAACCATGTTTAGGGTAGACACTTTATCTGGTAAAAGGTCTTGCTAGTAGGAATTCTGGAGATATCAGGGAAATACAGAATGTACCATGCTAGACTGGCCTGGCATACTGCATTCCTGAACGAGGCATGTTATACGTAGGGCTCACCCATCTAGTGTTCTTAAACAACATGAGGTAGTTTCTGGTAGACACATAAGTTATTCTAAGGACAAGGCTATTCTTATTTTATCAGACTTGTAGTGAGAGAACTATACTTGCAGAGTTTGAAATTATTCTAAGTTACTCAAGCATTATCACTTGTATTTGTGCCTATGCTGGTAAGGCATTAAGAAAAGAAAGTATTCTAATTTTTCTGATAAGTTTACAATTTTCTAATATATTCCACTACTTTATAGCTCAACATTTGCTGTCTGAACATATAAGAAAAGACAGATATTTATTACCATTAAATTTTTAAAAGGATTAAAAAGAAACCAACACAGTATGAGTATCAAGAATATATAAATAATTCTGACAAATAAATATGCTCTTTCAGAAATAGTGTGTTCATGACCATAAGACAGTAACATTAGAAATCATTCTCAAAACTGTAGAAGGAACTAATTTATATCCTTGGTAATTAATGAAAAACCTAGAGAAGTATCTGATTACTACAAAAGCTAACAAGTATTTAGACTGAATTGCAATGAAAAAAGTCTGCAGAATGTAGTCAGAGAAGTAACCAGAGAGACACATAGAGTTCTCAATATAGGAATACTATGCCTAATGGCAGGGATACATTCTGGGAAATGTGTTCGATGATGACATCATTGTGCAGCCTCATAGAGTGAACTTACACAAGCCTGGAGGCTGAGGCACAGCCTATTACGCACCTAGACTAGACTGTAGGCTATTACTCCTAGGCTACAAGCTTGCACAGCACATTATTATACTGACTACTGTAGTCACTTGTAACATGATAGTATTTGTGTGTCTAAATATGCCTGAAAGAAAAGAGATAGTAAAAATAGAAGACAAAAAAAATGTTATACTTGCATAGTGTGCTTACCATGACTGAAACTTGCAGAACCACAAGTGGTTCTAGGTGAGCTCAGTGAGTTGTGAATGTATGAAAGCCAAGGACTTGACCATACACGACTGTAACCTTTATAAACACTGTATACTCAGGCTGCATTAAATTTATAAAAAATAAAAAAAAATTTTCTTTCTTCAATGACAAATTAGTTTACTGTAGCTTTTATTTTATATACCATTTAACATTGTTTAACTGATTCTTTTATAACTCTTGGCTTAAAAAATATATTCTATAGCTATACAAATTTTTTTAAAATTTATACACTTATTCTATAAGCTTTTTTTCTCCCTGTTTTGTAACTTTTAAACTTTTTGTTAAAAACTAAGAAAGGGCTACCAGGAAGCAGAGAAGTTAAGGCAGTTGGATCCCCCATGGTCAACTATATGGTTCAAATCCCAAGCCTGGGACTGGCTGCTTGAAAATCACACTGTGTATGCCCAAAATTCTGAGAGGAGAATGGAGGAGGAGGGATTATGGCATGGCCATTTTCCCTGTCCTTCTCTCTCCATCTCCCTGTCTTCTCCAGTGAGTGCACATACCATATGGCAATAAAAGACACAAAAAAGAAAAATCAGTGAAACAAATAGCTGTTGCTTTAAAAACACTGATAAACTATCAACATTGGTAATGAAAAAATAGAAGATACTGAAATTATCTATAGTAATAATAAAACAGAAATATCATTACGCAAATATCACAGTAATAAAGAATTGCTATAAACAATTCTACACATACACATTTAATAATGTAAATGAAATAGACCAAAGTACTATAACTCACCCAGTCTGAAGTAAACAATATAAGTAACCATAGAACAATTAAGGATATCAAATTTGTTGTTTAAAAACTCAAGGACCTGGGACTATCAGTTAGCGTAATGGCTATGTCTCTGAACTCCCACGTAGTCGACCGTGGTCCAAGTCCCGGACCCTGTGGCTTAAACTCACGCCAGGCGTGTGTGCGTGTGTGCCCAAGATCCTGAGAGGAGAATGGAGGAGAAGGGATTGTGGCGTGGCCATCCCCTCTGGGGGGTGATTTCTCGCTTTCTATCTCTCTGTCTCTCTCTGGCTGTCTAGCGAGTGCACGCGCCCTATAGCAAAAACCTCTCCAAAAAAAAGAGAAAAAAAAAAACCCTCTAAGGCCTGTCCCAGAACCCAGTGGCTAAAGGAGCTACATGCCCATCTGGCTGATAATGATAATAGTTCAACCTCCAGCACAGATAGCTTGAAAAACATGTTGGGGGCTTTTGCTTACATGCTTCAAATCCCAACTGGATGGAGAAATGGAAGAGAAGAGATTGCAGTGTTACTATGTTGCACTGAGGGTGCTTTCTCTCTCTGTCTCTCTTCCTCTCTCTGGGAAGCACACACATCCCCTGGCAAGTGGGAAAAAAAAATTATAAAATGAAAATAAAGAAATATCTAGATCCAGTGGGCTTTAGTAGAAAATTTCAACAAAAATTTAAAGTATCATTAGCACTATTTTTTTGCAAACTTTTCTAAAAAATATATTGGGAGAAACATTCCCCAATTCATTTTATTAAATTCATATTGCCCTGAAGCTAAAACCAGAACAAGAAAATAAGACAAACACATTCACACAAAAAAAACTAAAAACTAAGATCTGTCAAGAATACAGATGCAAACATTCTTAGGAAAGTGTTAACAAATGGAATTCAGCTATTTATAAAAGGAATTGCAAGCCATAATAGTGATCAAGTTGAATGTATTCCAGTGATGCAAATAAAACTGGCATGATATGCCACAATTAATCAATGTACTCTACCTGATTTAAGGTTAAAGAAAAACTATATAATTAAATCAATTGATACAGAAAAAAAAAAAAACATTTGATAAAACTTAATAAAGTCTCTCAGAAATGTAGGAATATAAGAGAACTCTCACATTTTGATAAAGAACATGTACAGATAACCTACAGGTAACATTATATTTAGTGGGAAAAGGTAAATTTTAAGACTTTTTACTTTAAATAGCAGACAAGCAAGATGCCCTATCTCACAAGAAGCCCTCTCTTATCCAACAAAATTGTGGAAATTCTAGCCAGTGAAGTCAGGCAAAAAGGAAAATAAAAGGCATAAAAATGAGAAAAAAGAAATTAAAATATTCTATTTGTAAAATGCTTAACTATGCAATTAAAAAAATCCCAAGGAATCTACCAGAAATGTCTTTGGATTAATGAATTAATTAAGTAAGGTCACCAGTTAGCAGGTAAAACTACAACAATCAGTTGCATTTTAATATACTAACCATGAACATATGACTACTGAAATTAAAAAATGATATCATTTATTAACACTGAAAAATAAAAGAAACATTTAAGTGTGAATCTAATAAAACATGTATAAAATTGCTATGAAGCAAACTATATTACTAATAGAAGAATTCAAAGAAGACCTAAATAAATAGTCATAACCTGCTTTGGAAGACTAGGTGTCAATTCTTTCCCAATTGATACAGAAGTATCAATAACTAGTATTAAAATCCCAGGAAGATTTTGCTAGACATAAATTATCACAATTTTATATGAAAAATCAGACACAAGAATAACTAAAAGCAATTTTGAAAAAGTATAAAGTGCCAGGGATCAGTCTACCTGATTTTTAAAATTCATTATTTATACATTCAATTGCTATACATCATTTAGATTGTAAAGAGATTTTACCCAACATGATATACGCTCCATGCTAGGTGAGTTGAGAATATTATACACAACATCATCAACAGGCAACAAAACATTTCTGTGTCCCACAAATGTCTTCTCCATTTATTCCAAAATTTCCATTTTTGCACTCTTCTCTCCCACTCTCCTTCCTCCTTGTCCCTAGTGTCCCTAGTGTCCATAACAATTTTCAATACTTTTATGTCCTCCAGTCTTTCAGTCTCTACCATACAGTGTGAACAGTCGGTATATGTTAAGTGGAGACATACAATGTCTCTGATTCATAGCCTGACTTATTTCACTGAGCAATAAATCTTCCATATTCTTCCACTTTCTACCAAATGCCAAGGGTTTTTTTGTTTGTTTGTTTGTTTTTGTTTTTGTTTTTAATGGGTGAATAGTATTCCATTGAGTCTATGTGCCACACTTTTTCAATCCATTCATCTGTGAACATTTGGACTGTTTCCATGTTTTAGCAGTCATGATTAATGCCTCAATAAATATAGTTATGCAAGCACTTTCCAACTGATTGGCAGTTTACATGATTTCAATACAAACAGGATTATTCAAAGGAATTAAGACTACATAGAAATTAACTTGAAAATAAACATGTATACCAACAGAACAAGATATAGAACCAGAAAAATACCCACACAAATATGCCAAATGATTTTAGACAATGGTGCTAATGAGAAAACAATGGAGACAATATGATATTTTCAGGAAATTTTTTGGAGTTATTGGACAACCATAGACAAAAAATATGAGTTGCAACTCCAGTCTTACACATTTTTTTCAATGACCTCAAAATGGTTCTCTCACATATAAACTGAAACGCTCTTTCTTTTTAAAAAAAATTTGGGACCAATTTTTCAGAAACTAGTTAATGGGTTCTTGCCTTTTGGCTTGACATCAGAAAACCATCCATAATAAGATAAAAACTGATAAGTTGTGTTTCACCAGAGTTTAAAAAAAATTCTACTTTTATTTCTGCAAATGATATTGTTAAGCATATGTAAAGACAAGCCACTAAGTGAGAGAAAATATCAACAGCTAGTGTATAGAACACAGAAAAGTTAGTAAAAGTCAATAATCAAAATGAAAGATCCAATTAGAAACTAAACAAAAGACATGAAGAGACATTTTGTGGAATATAATACACACATTTGATATACAGATAAGAATTTATACAGGTAAACAAATAAAATATATTCAACATTAATAGCCATTTGAGATTTGCATATTAAGGCTACAATGAGGTATCATTATACTTCTATTAAAGTGGCTAAAAGAAAAAATAACAGCAACCAAACCAAAGATTTGCAGGATATATAGAAGCTGAATCACTCATACAATGTGGGTGGAAATAGAAAATGACAGAGCTACACTAGAAAACAGTTTGGTAGTTTTTTGTTGTTGATGATGTTTTTATTAGAGGTTTTGGCTTTAGGGTGCATGTGATCAACAGAGAGCGAAAGACAGAGACAGTGAGAGAGAAAGTGAGAAATCATTCTCCCTGGGGGGATGGCCACATCACAATCCCTTATCCTCCATTCTCCTTCTAGGATCTTGGGCACACATGCACACATGCCAGGCATGATTTTCAAGCCACAAGGTCCGGGATTTGAACCATGGTCAGTTATGTGGGAGTCCAGTAATGTAATGCTACACCATATGCTGGTCCCATTTTGATATTTTCTTAAAGAGCTAAATGTACAACTACTATGTAACCCATTGATTACATTCCTAGGCATTCATCTCAGAGAACTGAAAATTTGTGTTTACACTGAAACACGTACGCCATGTTTATAGTAGCTTTATTTGTAACAGCAACAGACAAAATCAGCTGGATATCCGTAGAGTAGTAAATGTTTACACGCTCATACCATGCAACACATTACTCTCTAGAGAGTTATGCTGAATGGGAACGTCAATCCCCAAATGTTACATTCTGTTTTATTATATACCATTCTGGACATGACATACAGAAATGAGGAATAGACTAGTGGTTTTAGAGGTCTAAATGGGGTGGAGTGAAAAAAAAAAGTGGATGTGGCTAAAAAGGGCAATATAAGAGATATTTGTGGTGATGGGAAGCTTCTGTATCTTGACTGTATAAATATTCTCATTGTAATATTATACTGTAGTTCTTTAACATGTTACCACTGAAAAAGACTGGGCTAAGGGCACCCAGGATTTCTCTGTATAATTTCCTTAACTTTATCTAAATCTATCATTATCTCAAAATAAAAAGTGTTAACAAAAAAATAAAGACATGTGGGCAAGCAAGTGGTGCGGTAGTTAAGGCTCTGTGTTCCCACATGGGCAACCACAGTTTGTGTCCTGGACCTGGAAGTCTGAAAATCACTCCCGAGTACGTGTGTATATGCCCAAAATCCCAAGTGGAGAATGAAGGAGAAGAGATTGCATGGTAGCCATCTTCCTCTGGGAGGAGAGGAGGGGGGATTTCTCACTTTTCTTCTCTCTGTCTCCTGCTAGTGCATGTACACTATGGAAAAGCCTATAAATAATAAAGACAGTGACAATCCTCTCAGAATTATTAGTGACATCGAATGCTATAATAATCAATGCAAATATCTAAGAATAAATAGGGTTATAAACCTGAGCTAAACATAAAGTTTTTATGAAGGCAAAGTAATAACAGAAAACAATGAATCTAATTTTTTAAAAGAGTATGCATTCTGGCCAGCATGGTGCTAGGGACAATTCATACAAAGCTCTAAATTAATAATCTTAGTTAACTAGAACTCAGTAGAAAACCCTGCTTCATAATTTTATAAGTAAGACTCTGAAAAGTGGACATAATATTGAAAATTTTAATAGTGCCTACAAACTGAATAAAAATATATATGCATATCAACATGAAATACGTTAGTGTAAGCAAGCCATACAGATAAAAAGAATACTATCTTAGATTTTTGCCATAGGGAGGAATAGTGAGAAATCACCCCTGGGGGGATGGCCACACTGCAATCTCTTCATTCTCCTCTTGGCATTTTGGGCATGTGTATGATTTTTTTTTTTTTTTTGGAGAGGTTTTTGCTGTAAGGTGTGTGCACTCGACAGAAAGACAGAGACAGTCAGAGAGACAGACAACAAGAAATCACCCCTCCAGGGGGAATGGCCACGCCGCAAGCCCTTTTCCTCCGTTCTCCTCTCGGGATCTTAGGCACGTGCACACACACGCATCCTGCACGGATTTAAGCCACTGGGTCCAGGACTCGAACCACAATTGACTACATGGGAGTTCAATGACATAGCTATTACATCAACTGCTTGTCCTGCACTTGGCATGATTTTCACGCTGCTGGGTCTAAGACTCAAACCATAGTCATGTGGGAATATAGCGCCTTCACAACCACACCACCTGCTGGCCCCCAAAAGTATAATATTTCAAATAAGAATAAAATATAAAGAAAATTACACTAGCAATTACATCACATAGAGTTTTCTATATGTAAGGTGATGTTAAAAATGCTTAACATATATTAATTATTTAAATCTCATGATATCTATATAATTTAGAAGTTATTACTACCCTTATTTTACGAATGGTACCGAGATGGATAGTTTCACGTACTTACTCAGAATTACATACTAGTAAGTCTTGTAAGGTAGGGTTTGAATCTAGATAGCTCATACTCCTGTACTGCCTCTCTATTGAAGAACACAGTGGTGTACCTAAGACTAAATAGTTTATATTGATTATAATAAAAAAAGTCAGTGTAATAAGCTTTGCCAATGAAATTAAAGCTTTTTATTTTCAATTACAAACCAAAATTAAACAACATGCTACTTAGGAAGAACATGTAAATTAAAAACGTGAAAAAAATCAGGCAACATTGTATAAGGCAAATGTAAACACAGTAGAATCAAGCAATGATTACTGTAGTTACATTTGACAAAAAACATTTCAGACAGGGAACCAGCAGTTAGCGTAATGGCTATGTCGCTGGATTCCCACGTAGTCGACCGCGGTTCGCGTCCTGGACCTAGTGGCTTAGAACTCATGCCGGGCGTGTGTGCGTGCGTGCCCAAGATTCCGAGAGGAGAATGGAGAAGGGATTGTGGGGTGACCATCCCATCCCCCCTGGGGGGTGATTTCTTGCTTGCTGTCTCTATGTCTCTCTCTGTCTGTCTGGCAAGTGCACATGCCCTATAGCCAAAACGTCTCAAAAAAAAAAAAAAAAAGAAAAAAACATTCCAGGTAAAGAATAAAATAGATTGTGAGTAATATTTTTGAATAATAAAGGGTAAAAGGCACAACAGAGAAAGAACTGCCAGAGACTTTTCCCGTGCAAATGTGTTTGTCTAACATAATGCGAATTATTCGTAACATAAGAACTAAACAGAAAACAATAATCGTGGAAGATAGCAGTCCATCATACAAATAGGAAAAAGCAAATAGTGATAAAAACAAATGTCTCTGCTCAATTTTAATCCAGACATCTCCTAATATCCTAGGGCTCTCAAGAGGAGAATGTAATAGCAGATCCAAACATCTGGTCTCCTTAAGAAATTACATTTCTGTAAAATACTTAATTGACATTCTAGTTACACCCTTCAATGATAATGACTCTGTAAATCAGCCTTCCCAACTCTAATCTACCATGGAAAACAGTTACACTTCCTTTCTGAACCTGCTCCAGGAAACACAAGTAGCCCAGGAGCATGTTTCTGTGCTACTCTGTGACACACCAGGTACTCTTTGCTAGCTCCTTCTCAACTTCTATACAGTACCTTTAAATCCAAGCTTCCAGGAGCGATAGCACAAATTATTCCATAAGATTTCAGGGGGAAAAAAAGTTTTATCCTCATTTCTGTATTTACGATCATTTGTTCAACCCATCTTCTCGCTAATGTGTGTTTGGTTTGTTTTCAAACTTTTTCATCTACAAATGATGTCGTATTAATTGAACCATCACTGGGTTGTAGGTTTCCAAGATGTCGTGAATAATATTTTCCTTCAAATTTCTGAATTTGATGAGTTTTATTAGGAATTCAGAATACATTTCAAAGGACAGTAAGGGAACAAATCTCTGTCTGTTTTAAAGTTCTCCCATGCTATACTTCGTTTTTTTCTATTTCCGTTGCGATATGAATCATTAGAAATTAACATTAAATATAAAATTTAAACAATAGATGATAGATTCATAGGTAATTCCACTCAAGATCCTATGGAAGTTAAAAATAATAATATGAACTGATTGCCACCTGTGGGAGAAACTAGCCAGCTACTTATCAAAATGTACTTTTTCTTACTGGATATAAAATTAATCCACATTTATCGGGTTTCCCTTTTTCCCTTTTGATATGCAAAATAATATCTGATGAAAGTTTTATGTGCCGCTTATAGGCATGGTCCCTAAAATACCCTGGAGTGTGATCTCAGGGTTTATTCCCTTCACTTTGTCATGCTTCTCAAAGTATGGTCCCCAGATTAGCAGGAGTCTCACCTGTGGCATCGTTAGAAATACAACTTTGTGGCCAGAAGATGGCACAGTGTTTGCATCACTAGACTCCCACATGGCTGACAGCAGTTCAAGTCCTGGACTCAGTGGCTTGAAAATCACACTGGCCTCTGTGCATGTGTGCCTAAGATCCCAGGAGAATGGAGGAGAAGGGATTGCAGCACGGCCTACCCACTGTGGAGTGATTTCTCACTTTCCCTCTGCCTCTGTCTCTCTCCAGCAAGCACATCCACCCTAAGGTAGAAACTTCTGAAAAGGAAAAAAAAAAAAGAAGGAAATGCAATTTTGTGGGATCCACTCCAGATATATTGCATCAGAGACTTTCAGGGTGGGCTGAGAAAGTTTTGTTTTAACACATCCTCCAGGTAATTTTAATACACACTAGTTTGAGACCTACTGTTCTACTCATTGGCTGGATGCAGAGAACTCTGGGGGTTTAAGGGAAGGCAGAGACACAATATGGAAGGTCTCTGGGTTCTGAATGCCATCCCGGAGTTGTGCTCTAATCAGGATAACCTGGACAGGAGGTGACATATTCTTTCTAACGACAATATAACAATCAAAGTATATTAATGGCATGGATCCCCAGCCATTGGTGCCCACGGCTAACTCTTACCGTCAATAGTGCTGCCCTCTGACCTCACAGTAATGTCGTTACAGATGAGAATGAATCTCCTGATGTATAATAAAGTAAAAGAACAAAGTGGATGAATCTCTGACAATTATCCATGACAGAGTTAACAACCCATGAATATAATGATTCTAAGCATTTCTTTGTTTGATATCTTGATTTACTTTTCCTTTATTAAAAGTAGTTTCTGCTGAAATCAAAAGCTGCTCTTGACCACTAAGCATTGGTCAGTCCAGACATGTTATGTAATATTCCTGTTATTACAGAGAGAGGTCATAAGGTCAGTTTTTTATAGGACTTTGCGTGTAGGACTTCTGCCATTTTAAAATTAAAAGTTTTTTATTCACATATAATAGTTATGTGCACATTTATGGAGTATAGTGTGGTTTCTCAATATAGGAAGACAGTGTATAATAATCCAATGTGCAATGTTGGAGTCACGTGGGAGGCCTGGGTTTACCACCCTAAATGACTTGAACACACCGGACGTGCCAGAGTGTGCCTGTGAACCTGGCTGGCTGAAAGTTTGGGGCAGGAAACTGACATGGTAGAACCCTGTCAGGGGTATATCTTTGTCTTCCTCTATTTTGAGAGAAAGAATAAAGTAAAGGTTAAACAAAATTAGGGCAATAAACATATCTACCATCTCCAATGTTTATCATTACATTTTTTATTTTGGTTTTTGGGTTTTTGCCACAGGACATGCCCACTCACTGCAGAGAGACATAGAGAAAGGGAAGGAAAGTAAGAAAGCACCTCCTAGATCGATGGCCATACCACAGTCTCTTCTCTTTCACATGCATGCACATGAGCCTGGCATGATTTTCACAGTCAGCTATGTGGGAGCCCAACACCTTAACCACCCTACCATCTGCTGGCCCCATTTATCATTACTTTTGGTCATAACATTGGAATCCTCTCTTCTAGCTATTTTGAAATGTACATTCACTTCTTATTAAAGATAGCTAATTTATTGTGTTGTAATACTCCAGAATTAATCCCTCATATATAGCTGTTATTTTCTATCTGTGAACCAAGATTTCATTACATTTTTTGTTTTGGTTTTTGGGTTTTTGCCACAGGACATGCCCACTCACTGCAGAGAGACATAGAGAAAGGGAAGGAAAGTAAGAAAGCACCTCCTAGATCGATGGCCATACCACAGTCTCTTCTCTTTCACATGCATGCACATGAGCCTGGCATGATTTTCACAGTCAGCTATGTGGGAGCCCAACACCTTAACCACCCTACCATCTGCTGGCCCCATTTATCATTACTTTTGGTCATAACATTGGAATCCTCTCTTCTAGCTATTTTGAAATGTACATTCACTTCTTATTAAAGATAGCTAATTTATTGTGTTGTAATACTCCAGAATTAATCCCTCATATATAGCTGTTATTTTCTATCTGTGAACCAAGATTTCCCCCACCTCTTCCTGATGCTTACCCTGTCCAGATTCTGTCCACCATCCACTCTCCACTTACCGAAATCTCTTAGGTTCCACAAATGAGTGAGGACATGTGGCATTTGTCTTCTAGTGCCTGGCTTATTTATCAACATAATTTCCTCCTAACTCAACCATGTGACAGGTTTCCATCATTCTGGTGACCAAAGAATATATATATATATATATATACACACACACACACACACACACACACACACACAC
>NW_006159928.1:2685226-2711074 GCF_000334495.1 Tupaia belangeri chinensis
TATACACATATATATGGCATATCAAATTTTATTATTACATTCATTATTGGGCACTTAGGTTGATTCCTTATCTTGGTTATATATGAATGGAACAACAGATATTTCTGCAAAATGCTGCTTTTTATTTTCCCTTTGGATATATATGCAGTGGTATTACTGGATCATAAAGTATTTCTACTTTTAGTTTTTTTGAGGAACCACCGAATCATTTTCCATAATGACTATACCAAGTTACATTCCTACAAACAGTGGTCAAGAGTTCTCTGCATCCTTGTCAGCACTTAGTATTTATTGGCTGTTTCGTTTTGGTTTGGTTTTGTTTTCGTTTTTATGGTACCCATCCAACAGGGGTGAGGTGATATCTGGTTTTGGTTTTAATTTGCATTTTTCTTATGATGTCCAGAGGCCTATGTCTGAGAGACATGTGCACTGATTCCCCAGTCTCAGAGGAATCCTTCCTACTGTGGGGCACCACTTGTTTCTTGAAGTGCAGGGTGCTTCCTGGGCTCAGGTGCAGGTGCAGAGGTCACCTCTAGGTCACTGAGTTTAGCACCTGATCTGGTTCAGCTGCCTGTTATGTGGATAGGGTGGGGTGACAGTAGGGTTTCAGGGACTTGGAGGTGTAGGTTCTACTGAACCCCAGGGTTGGAGGCACTTTAGCTGTAGCTCTGCTCCCAAAATGAGCTTGTTTTCCAAGGGTTGGGGGAATCCAGCATATGTTTGATTTCTGGAGAAGTGCACTCACAAAGATTCCAGGCAACTCTCCATACCGGGTTCAAAATTTGTGATTTCCCTGGGGCTCTCCCACAGTCAGGACTGCAGGCCTCGGAGGAGGCAACGGGAATAGCCAGGGACATCTGCTTACCTTTTCCCCATGGTGGAGGACTCCCTCAGTTCCAATTTGATTGCAGATCAGTGCTTCACCTGCTCCCTTCCCCTCTGACCAGAGTATGCCTCAGAGGTTTCTTATTACACTTTTTCTGTATTTTGGTGCTCACCTCTTGCTCTTTTATTTGTTTCTTTGGATTTTCTCATGAAGAGGAGCTCTGGATGTCTCTGGTTGGCCATCTTTTTCTCCCATCTCAGGCTGTTTCCATTTTGAACACTGATAAACACAGTAGGGATGTCTTATGAATAAAACCAAAAACAAATAAAAAAGAATAGTCAACTAGGGTACAAAACAATGCTGCTATTTATCTTTTGCTAAAATATACATTGGAATAAAAAAAGAAAACCCAGGCATGATTCTCAGGTTATAAAGACCAATATATGTTATGAAAGGTGAAATAGGCATCCCATGATTTACAAAGGCAGTACCAAGTTTTGTTAGGTGCATGTGCATTTTTTATATTCTTTCCTAGATATTGTTAGTTATTTCCTATGTGACTATCTTGCAAAATACTCTAACAATGTATTTTATTTTTTATAGAAGTCTTTCTTATGCCAGTAAGTAAAAAATCAGTATAGGACTAATCTATCAGGGATAATTAAGTATTGGATTCAAATTATATTTGGTTCAGTAATGACCCTTCTCCTGGGTCTTTTGACAGAATATTTTGCATATTTAGTTAATGACCACTTTATACAACCTGGTAAATTTAGTCTCGTTTTGAGTGATGATGTACTAATCATTCTTGATCAGTGACTCAGGAATATCCTGTATTATTATGAACTAAGTATAGTGAAACACACCACCTTTCACTTACAAGAAATTATTGTTAATCTTTTTATTCAAAGCAAAAGAGGAAGGGCCATTGCCATAGAACTGAGAACATTTAAAATAAAAATGAAGAAATGAACTATATTAAACAAAGATCTGTTGGATGTTCATTGTAAAGCGTATCATTTGGCTTGGTTGCCAGGAAATAATTCTTAAAAAGTAATAAATTACAATTAGGTTGTTAATCCAAAGATCTCTAATATGCTCTGCTCCGAGTTATATAATTACATTAATTAAGGCCACAATTATGTAGAACTAACTGCACTAAATACTCAACAGAATTATAAGAAAAATTTTTGAAACATCTTCATCCTTCGAAATTGAATATATATTTATATATATGTATATAGATACATATAAATTCAAGATAAAATTGCTCATAAGAGAGAAACACTGTCTGCAGGACTCAGTAGCCATAATCCCCTTTCTCTAGCCCTCCAGCCTACCAGGATCCTGGACATGGGCCTTGTGTTTTCAGGTCAAACAGCAAGGACTCAAACCATGTTCAGCATGTGGTTTCCAGTTCCATATTTCAGTAAGCTATCAACTCCACACATACTTAATAATGAATGTGGAAAGACTGTGTTTCATATTCTTCAAAGACAAAATTGAAACAAAACTGCTGAGAGAAGAAAGCATAAACAGCTTTATTCCGAACACTACCTGCTTTGAATCTAAACACAAATTTTATGTCCTGTGTAGATACACAAGGCCAGCTTAAGCAAAGAGGACTCCTGGATAGAGTTTGCAAAGAAATTTTTAAGTAGCTTTATTGTTTTAGTGTCTTTGGTGGTTAAGGCACTGAACTTTCACATTGCCAAACATGGTTTGAGTCCTAGATCTGGCAGCTTTCTTTCTCTCTCTCTCTCTCTCTGTCCTTCTCTGGTAAAATTAAAATAAATGAACTAATCAGTAAAATTAAGTAATTATAAAAAAGAACTTGTAAATGTTTTTTCAAACATCTGTAAATACAATGAATAAGCAGTCTTGTTGGATTTAAATGAGATAAAACCCAATAGGAAAACCTTTCTCTGAACTAAATCTGACTTAGTATCCTCTCCAAGTAAAATTTCTTCCTTAACATTGAATTTAGAAACAAGTATCCTACTTCAAAGAGATTTTCCATTTTTTTAAAAAACATTGTTTTCCAGATGACTTGTGCAATATATAAATATATATATACATATATATATATCTTAATTTAAAACAAGTCAGAACCAGCCAGTGTCTCTGCACCTAAAGAACATACTTTGGTTACCATAATAGGATCTGTCGTTTGGATTATATCTTTACTTAGTCCTCCAAATTTCATAGGAATCATTAAATCATAAATTGTGATTCTTGAAGGCATTTTGCAAGATGATTGTCTACAATGATTTATTGCATCAAAAATAAAACACAACTGTCAACTCTCTAATTTGTTTGTGTGCTAAATGCTTTACATTCAGTGAAGATATTTTAGTAAGAATTGCTCATTAAACAAAATTAAAAGTTGATTTAATTTGAAGCAGAAAGCTTTCATTCTCCATTCTAATTATTAGGATCCAAAATAGAAATTTAGTATAATACAGTAAAATGGAAAAAATGTTAAATAAATTCAATAGAAAACAGTGAAGGGAGTAAGCAAAAGGGGGATAAAAATTCTAGAACTATATGGAAGAAAAGCCTGAGTAGTAATTAAATAAAATACAAAAAACCCCACTTTATTTGTAGTTAATCATTTTGGAAATTATTTCTCACATGCCAATTACTATGGACCTCCTACTACGTAGGTCATAAATTTTATTTTGTTACACCTTTTCCTTTCAATAGGTCTGTGTAAGTAGCTCTTTTTTTGTACTGTAGTGTTTTTTTGTTGTTGTTATAACAATCTCTTACATCTTTTAAAGAAAATTATGCCAATTTCTACATGTATATTATTTCGTTTAATTTCTACATAGGCAAGATGGTTGAGAAAATGACTGGCTGTCATTTGAAATGTTCACCATTATTGTTTTGAAATTAATCTTCAATTTTTAGACCAGCCAGTGGTGTGTTGGTGAAGACTACAAGATTCCATTCAATTAACTGCACAGTTAGAGTCCTGGACCTAGTAGCTTGAAAAACACAGGGCATTTGTTCATGAATGCCCAAAATCTCTAAAGAAGAAATTGAGAAGGGATTATGGCATGACCAGCCCCATGAAGAGTGCTTTTTCACTCTCTAACTCCCTCTCTTCCCTGGTAAGTGTACATGTCATTTAGCAAATTAAAAAAAAATACATTATATTTAATTTCATCCTGATTGATAACTGTTTTGTTTCCCTAGAAACTAGGATTATACCAACATTTCTAAAATGAATGGACAGGACCAAGAAAGCTTCCCTATATTTTTATTCTAACATTATTTTTTTAAATTAATATCCCCCTATACAAATCATTAAGTGGTTTTATGAGATGCTGTAAAGGAGAAGTAGGAGGTCAGGTTGTCAGTTCAGGTCTCTTTTACTCTAATTTATGACCTCGAAGGAATTATATAATCTATTTTATAATTTTAATATATTTAACTGCTTCTTTTCTTAAGAAATTGATTATTTTATTCCTGAAATTTCCTTAGTCTTAAACATCTGTTCCTGGGTCCCAGCTGCAATGGCACAGTGATAGTATCATGCTCCTTAATACTAGAAGCGATATGAAAGACTGAGGTTCAATTCCTGGGTGAACCTGTACATATGGTTGCTACTTCATTATCTGTGGTCTTGGCTGCCTGGGAAGGCTGAGGAAAGACTGTAAATTGAGTTCTCATTAAGGGTGCTTGTCTTTCTCTCCCTCTCTTTTACTCACCAAAGAAGTAAAATAAAAAATAAACAAAAAATCTGTGACTTGAAATGATCTTCAAATCCTTCAAATATGTGTTATTTTATTAAAGGGAGCTACTATACTACTGGTAAAGATATACATTGAGAAAAATTTGAAATTGTGAACTTTCACCTTGTATGTTTAGAAAATATGTAATACAGGAAGACACCTGACAATACTTGAGTTGTAAACTATAATTACACTCAAGTTTCAATGGTTCATTCTTTTTTTGCTTTTTGAGGTGAAAACCCCTATTTTTTTAAATGGCTCAGAGCCTTATTTCTTGTAAGACAGAGTTAATTTTCTCATCATACTAGGCTCAAGACATTGTCTATCTTTCATTTTCTCAAATGGATCTTTTTTCCTCCACCTTGTTCCTATTGCATGAGGTGTTCCTTTTGCCAGAAAGGACCTCATCTTACTCCAAATATTTCTTCAGAAATCTTTTTTTTTTCCATATAGGACAAATGCACTTGCTAAAAAGAGAAAAAGAGAGAGAAAGTAAGAAAACATGACTCAGGGGATATGATCATGCCACAATCCCCTCTCCTCCATTCTTCTCTCTGGGTTTTGGACTTGCACACACATGCACCTGGCGTGTTTTTTAAGCCACCAGGTTTAGGACTTGGACCACAGAGTTGCCATGTGGGATCCAGTCACCTTACCACTACACCACAAGCTGGCTCCATAAAACCATTTCTTGACCTCTCAAATGAGGTTAAATTACAATATTGTAGGTTTACATAACAACTTGTACCTTTCTTCCACATTTGTCACAGTTCTAAATTATGTATTATATTAATATTTGACTGATTTCTGTAAATAATTCCAACAAAGACATTAACTACATTCTTTTTGCACAAAAGAGAATTACTGCCACTTGCGTTGTACATTGAACACAATACAGACTCAATGAATATAGTTATGCATTTTTAATGATAAATATGTTTTGAGAAATATACAGTTACATTTTTGTTGTTATGTAAACACCATAGAATGTACTTATAAAAACTTTTTATTGTCTTTTTTTTCTTTCTTCTTCTTTTTTTCTCTCCTCTAATTCTTTTCCTTTTTTCTTTAACTTCGTCCCTTGCCTGCTCAGCCTCCATGCACTGAGTGTCTAGATAGGTCAAAGTTAACAGTATCCAAACATCTGAATATAATGAGGGTCAGAATATTTCTCAATTCCCACAAAATCTGATGCACAAACAGTGAAAAACGGAATGGAAGAGAGATTGCAGATCTCCTCCTGCACGCCTCTGAACAATCAGATTGAACTTCAAGATTTAGAAAGAAATGCACAATCCATCAGATGTCTTGAAATCACCACAGGGTCACAAGAATATAAGAAAGCAAGAAAATACTTCTCCTCCAAGGGGAAAGAATAACTCCTCTTCATCCCCAGACAGTACAATGGAACTCATGGAAATGCCAGATAAATAATTTAGAATATTCATACTGACAAAGCTAAAAGAGATGGAAGATAAGAGACAATGAATTGCAGAAGAGGCAGGAGAAAAGAGCCAATGAGTTCCAGGACATGTGGAAGTTTTTGCAAGATCTGAAAGAGGAAATACACACCATAAAAATGAATCAGATAGGAACCAGCAGTTAGCATAATGGCTATGTCGCTGGACTCCCACGTAGTCGACCGTGGTTCGCGTCCCGGACCCGGTGGCTTAGAACTCATGCCAGGCGTGTGTGCGTGCATGCCCAAGATCCAGAGAGGAGAATGGAGGAGAAGGGATTGTGGCATGACCATCCCCCCGGGGGGTGATTTCTCGCTTTCTGTCTCTATGTCTCTCTCTCTGTGTCTGGCGAGTGCACACGCCCTATAGTGATAAACCTCTTCAAAAAAAAAAGAAAAAAAAAATGAATCAGATGGAACTGTTAGAGATGAAGGTTGTAATACAGAAAGTCAAAACCTTCCTTGAAAGCATTAAAAGCAGACTAGATCATATAAAAAATCAAATATTAGATGTAGAAGATAGAATCACTGGCCTAGAAAGATCCACCATGAAAACTGAGAAAATTGCCCCGCAAAATGAGGATAATATATGAGAAATACTAGATACTATCAAACGTCCAAATATCAAGATAATTGGTATCCCAAAAGACAAAGAGGCTAATAAGGGCATTGAAGATCTATTCCATGAAATCCTGGAAGTGAACTTTCCAAACCTAGAGAAGCATTCAAAGATTTAGAGCCAAGAAATACAAAGGGCCCCAAATAGAATCAACCCAAGAAGATCTCTAAGACACATTAGAGCCAGATAGACCAAAACCACAAAGACAAGAGACTAAGATTGGTGAGAAGGAAACGTCAAGTTACCTACAAAGGATATCCCATCAGGCTCATAGTGGACCTCTCATCAGAAACAATGCAAGCAAGGAAAGAATGGGAAAATACATTCAAAATGTTAAGGGAAAAGCAATTTCAACCAAGAATATTATATCCTTCACATGGGAAGAAAAGACACGGACATTCTCAGATAAACAGAACTTGAAATAATTTACCAACACCAGACCAGCTCTCCAAGAAGTTCTGAAGGGAGTGCTATACCAGGAGAACTAAATACAGACACACAAAGAGTTGAAAAACACTAAGAAAATGGCCAGCTTAATGGTAGAGATGAGTCTGGAGTTGAATATTATATCCCAGAATTTAATCAATAAGATCAGATCACAACAGAAGATAGATGAGACTGAACTGGTGAAATAGAACCTTATGACATTATAGATTTTTCTATATGCTTTGTTTTCTGGATTTAATGGTATTTGTCTTGTCTTGAGTTGCCTATAAGTTCATGTACCTACCATTTAGACAGAATCTTAACCTGTTTCCTGACTCTAAATTTTAAACAAAGTTCTCTTAGCATTTCTTTGATTTTGATTTATTATAATTAAAAATGTTTTCTTTGAAATTAAAAAATATATTAAAAAACACCTATTTAATGACTGCTATAAGCTACATAGCATCAGCTAGGGGCTACTTTATAGTATATTTATTCTACTCAGAGTTTCACACCTAAAGTCAGACATGTATTCATAGATATGTATATATCAGCTGACCTTGCTATTGGAAGTAGATTATTTAAGATATTTTGTGAATCAATAAAATGTGAGGAAAGAAAACGAAAGACAAGAAACTGTAGACATCAGAGATGGTGTGGGAGGAGGGTGGTATATGGCAGAAGGTGAGAAATGGGGACACATATATACATATTTCATATATATATATACATATATATATTTGTATAAATGAAACTAGAAATGGAAAATTATCAATGATAACATATATTATTAAGCCACTATGCAGTATATTCTTGCATGGGAAATCACATTTTGTATGTTGTGACTATGTTTAGTGAATGAATGTAAAATTAATTAATTAATTTAACAAAAAACTTTCATGGTATAGCATACTATACACCTAGGCTATGTGATATAATTTTTTTCTCCTTAGCTACAAACCTGTGCAGTATATTACTGGAGTGAATACTATAGTCAAATGTAACATAATGGTATTCATGTATATAAAAATGATTAAACATAGAAACAATATAGTAAATATGGTAAATAGATACAAAAGAAATAGTACATCTGTGCACAGAACTTATCATGAATGGAGCTCGGAGAATTGGGAGTAACTTTGGGTGAGTAACTGAGTGAGTTATGGATAAATATGAAAGCCTAGGAAATTACTGTCCACTACAGTAGGCTTTCTAAATTTTATATACTTAAGCTGTATTAGAATTATTAAATTTTTTCTTTTTTCAATAATAAATTAATCTTACTTTATACCTTTTATTTTTTTTAACTTTTTTATGCTATTTATTTATTTATTTATTTATTTTATTTTGCCAGAGGGCACGTGTTCTTGCCAGAAAGAGACAGAGGGAAAGAAAAACAGAAAGCAAAAAAGCACCCACATCGGGAGGAGTCATGCCTTAATCACTTCTTCTCCATTTCTTCATTTCTTTGGGATTTGGGGCATGTATGCATATGCATTCAGTATATTTCCCAAGTTACTGTGTCTAAGATTTAAACCACTCAGTTGGCCATGAGGAATCAAGTCACCTTAATCACCAGGCCACAGGCTGACCCATTCTTTTTAAATAATACTTAGCTAAAAACACAAACACATTGTACAGTTATACAAAAATATTTTCTTTCTTTATATCCTTGTATTATAGCGTTTATCTTTTTTGAGAGGTTTTTGTTATAAGATGCGGGTGCTTGCCAGAAAGACACAAAGACAGAGGGAGAAAGTGAGAAATCACCCCCTGGGAGGATGGCCACACTGCAATCCGTTTTCCATTCTCCTCTCGGGATCTTGGGCACGCACACACATGTGCCTGGTGTTTTGTTAGTTGAAGCAACAGAGTTTAGAATTAAAACCATGGTCGACTATATGGGAGTCCAGCAACTTAGCCATTATACCATCTGCTGGTCCATTTTTATGTATTTTTTATTTTAATTTTTATTGTTTAAATTTTTTGTTAAAAATTAATACACAAAAACAGCTTAGGATTACACAGGGTCAGGACCATCATTTTCATTATCTTCCACCTCTACATTTTAACAAACTGAAATGGTCATTATTAAAAGATGTATATATATACATATATATATATAAATAAATAAGGAATTCAAAGAAACCCACAGCAAAAAATCAAATAACCCAAATAAAAAGTGGGCAAAGGAACTGAATAGATATTTCTTTTAAAATGGACAAATTAACCAAATACATATGAAACAATGTTCAACATTACTAATTATCATTGAAATGCATATTAAAATTATAATGAAATATTACCTCATACCTGTTAGAATGATTTTTTATTTATTTTTTAATTGTTTTTATTTATCCATGTTTTTAGAAGTTTTTGCCTTAAGCACATGTGCTCACCAGAGAGAGAGAGACAGAGATTGTGAGAGAAAGTGAGAAGTCACCTCCCACAAGGGATAGCCTTGCCACACTCCCTTCTCCTCCATTCTCATCCTGAGATCTTGAGCATACATGCACATGGACTCTGTATGATTTTCAAGGCACCAGGTCTAGGACTAGAACTGTGGTTGGCCATGTAGGAATTCCGTGATATAAACACTGCACCATGTGCTGGCCCCAGAATGATTTTCTTACTTTTTTTGGAGAGGTTTTTGCTATAGGGTGCGTGTGCTCGCCAGACAGACAGAGAGACAGAGACAGAAATATGTCACTTAAAGTCACTTAAGTGTTTTGTTCTGTGGGCTGGCAGGTTGCATGGTGGTTAGGGCTTTGGACTCTCACATGGCCAACCATAGTTCAAGTCCTGGATCTGGCTTGCTTTTTGATTTTCTCTCTCTCTGTCTTTTGCTGATGAGTGCACGTGCCTTACAGCAAATTAAAAAATAATAACAATAATAATTAATTAAATAGAAATAAATAATTCTTTATAAAAAAGATTTTTCTTCTGTAAATTTTTATCTAACACTATTTGTCACATATTTTTTTAAATGAAGGCTTTTGTCCTTTACTCATTGATTTGTGAGATTTTTATAATTTGGATATTAATACGAACTAAGGTATTTGTAGTGCATGTATCTGTTCTGGGTGTTTTGTGTCTCTTTTCACTTTGTTAATGACATTTTGATGTAAAATTGAATTTTATACTTGACAGTAGATCTCAAACATTCCTCTAAGCCAACACATACAAATGTAATACACTTTAAAGGTATTGCTATGTTAGAATTAATTGGAGCATTCTTTCATTGATAGACGTATCAATAAAAATCCTAGCTAGAACAGATAGCACCCTCAAGTTGAAGGTAATTTAATAAACAATCTACTAAAAAGTTAGAGAAAAAACCAAGAGGCTTGTCTTAGTTGGTTTTCTATTGCTATGATTGAATATCGCAGATTTATAATTAAGCATAGAGTTTAAAAGAGTAAAGTATGAAAAATAGCTCTATTTTTCATTTAGCTCATGACTATGAAGCATCTGGGAAGTCCAAGGTTAACAGTATGGCATCTGTTGGGCATTTTTGTGCTTTGTCTGCAATTGTGGAAAAGTGGAAGAGCAAGAAGCACTTTCCAAAGACAGAAGCCTGAAGAACCAGGCTTGCTTTATAAGAACTAGCTCTTGCAATAACTGATTCACTTCTCTAATCATGACCTTAATTCATTTATAAGGACTCATCCTCATGATCAAATCATTATAAAGGTCCCACATGTTAACACTGTTGCAATTACAATTAAGTTTAAACATAAGTTTTGGAAGAAGCAAATTTTTCAGATCATAGCGGGGCTAAAATCTCTAAGAAGCCATTATGACTAGGAAGGCTAATGAGAAAGGGGAATGGAGCAGATATCAGAACCAACAACACAGCAGAAGGAAGAATTAATCCTAAAATAGGAGCAGAAGCTTTTTGCAGAGAGAGACAGAAATCTAGTAGAGAAAGAATGCCCTGGTATCATGCTCCTCCTTTCTTTTCTTCACGAGCTAAACCCAATTGAAAGAGTCCTGAATGCAGTGGAATTTCTGATGCAATTACTGTAGATCAGTTTTCCAGTGCATAGAGACAGATGAGAACAGAAAATGGCACTGAGGTTCAAATGACAAAACTACTCCACTTTTTAGTTTTATTCTTATTAGAAAATGTTGTGATAAGCACTCTCATTAATTAATGCAATGTATTGGTACTTATATATTGCATGGTCATCAAATTTAGAACAATAGGGCCAATATGCATTTTCTCTCTCTCTTTTTTGAAAGAGATAGTGCAATGTTTCTTTCATCAAATTTAGCAGTTCACACTCTCATAAACAATGCATGAGAATAGGATCATTGCAATTTTGCTAATCATTTTTGAAAATTTTGGGGACTATTAACCATAATTGGTTGACTATTCACATTTCCTGTGTAAATAGCCTGTCTAGAATTTTTAAATCGTATTTTTCAGTTTGCTATCTAACTTTATTATTGATTGCCTTAAGAGTTATACATATTATTTTCTATTTATTGTTTTGCTTTATGTGTGGTTGTGAATATATGGAAGAGGTGAGGGTATATATGAGAAAGGATATCTGATATGGGTACTTTAGATGACTTTATTATCGACTGATTTCTAGCTGCTGATTTTTTAATCGGTGTACCATGGTTGTAGCCTACGTTATCGAGCACAAATAAATCTTTGTGATATCAGTGAATGATACCATTGCAAATCCGTTTTAGATATAGTTTATGCCTAAAAATATAATGATGGACATTTCTAAAACTGAGTAAGTGAAAAGAGGAACTCAATGAGGTTTTCATATATGCCAAGAGGAAAGTATTATTAATATACCACTTTTCATCCTGAGCACTTAAATGCCAGAATAATTTGTTCTATAAATCAAGTTTCAGTCTAATTCTCCTTTGAAAATGCAATTAGCAATGACAGCTTAATATGAGAGTAGGAAGAAATTTTGTATTATTTGTGATATATCTCTTGTTCCATTGTCTTACCTGTAATTTTCACTGATGTCAACAAGTTAGTAGTTTATTCATGTGGGAGAAAGATGGAAATGTCTTTACTTGCTAAGTTTTAGGAGTTTGGAAATGTTATTAATTTACTAAGAACATTAATCTTTACCTTTTCTTCAATAAGCTGAGTCACTTTATAACAAAGAATAACAATAATGTTAATTTAAATAGAAGCATTGAAAAAATAGAGGAAATGTACAGATGTGGATACAATTTTGGAAGAGTTAACAGATGACATGGCTTTAAACTAAATGCTTGCTTTTAAGATTCTTGATAATAAGAGCAAATCAGAAAATACAAAGACAGTGATAGCTTTCTCTTTCAGCAGAAAGGAACTCTGGAAAAACAAGAATTTTCTTGCACAAGAATTCTAAATAAATTTAAGGTGAATTTTTTTCTAATATGATTGAACCATTAGCATTGGTTCATAAAACGACTTCTACCTTTATTCAATGCCTCATCGAAGCAAGAATTATTTAAAGGTCTCAAAAGGCCACCTTCTGTTTATCTAAGAAGTATTTACCAGGATGCTCTTAGCATTTTATAGATTCTTTTCAGTCTCGGAAAGATGAAAAATTCAGGGTTAAGTAAGCTCAGATTTATGTCATGCTTATCCAGTTGTTAAGAGAATAGCAGAAAAAGCAAACACAAAATGATAATAATTTAGTGCTATAAATAAATCTTATGTAAAATGTATTAAAACAATGAAAATATGTTGATGCATTATGCTCTTTATTTTTGACATTTTCAGCTTTTCAAATACTTTCAATGTTTGCATTTATAAAGATACATTTGGAAGTGCTAATTGCTATTTATTAACCAAAGCCCCAATAAGTAGACAGAAAAACATGAAAAGATTATAGATGAATGATTTAATGCTGAGTTAAATTGCATGGCAGGAGGTGAAATAAAAATAAAAAGGCAAACACATGTGGATGAGGTGTGAAAAGTAAGCATTAGTCAGAGTAAAGGTGTTTATAAGACAAAAATAGAACAAAAATGATATTTGTACATAGATACAGCCTGTTCACATTGTATTGTTAGGTGGTATTGTCGTTGATCATTCTCTTTATAATACTCCTTGAAGTTAGTGGAGAAGAGAAAGAGAAGAATAATAGAATAATGTTATTTTTATTGTGCTTTCTAGTTGATATATATAAAATTATTGTACACCTTTTTGGGTTACAGTATGGTATTTTGAAACATGCATATTCTTTTGCTATTGTTGTTAAAGAGATTTTACTATGGAGCACTTGCATTCCTCAGAGAGACAGAGAGACAGAAAGCGAGAAATCACCACCCATGGGGTAGCCACTCTATAGTCCCTTCTTCATTCTCCTTTCAAGATTTTGGGCATCCATGCACATGCACCTGGCATGAGTTTTAAGCCACTGGGTCTGGGACTTAAACTACAATCAACTACATGAGAATCCAGCGATATAACCATTATACCATCTGCTGGTTCCCCAAACACGCATATTCTAAGTAAGATTTTCTATAGCAGGATTGAACCATTAGCGTCAGTGTGCATAATGATCAAATCAAGGATATAGACCTACTCATCTTATTTGACATGAACATTACATTATGTCGTACACATTTGATAGTTTTTTAAAGTGTATATTGAGTTGTCAATGACATTTTTAAATCTCCTGTGGTAACTCTTATGTATGAAGCACTTTCCTTGGTGATTTAAATACAATGACTACATTTAATCCTTAAACGTCTCTATGAATTGAGTACTATGGTTATCCTCTTTTTAAGCATAAAAATACTTAGACATAGAGTCCTAAACCACTTTCTCAAGATCACACAGATAGTGGGAGATTGTGAACTTGAACTGAAGATATCTAACTTCAGAGCCTGACTGGTTATTTACGGTGATACAAAGGTTCCTCAAGCAACTATTTCTGGTCAGATCTTGTACTCTGTATTTCATTCATGTTTTCCCATTCCGTGCTTGACAACTCTGACAATTCTACATTGCTATCATTATCGTATGGAAGAGAGGTTAAATATGAGACAGTGAGTAAACCTGAATTAAAGAAGAAAGCTAGTAGTACAGATATCTGGGGATGACCCATTCGAGAAACAGATTGGCACATGGAAAAGGCAGATGCTTGGGATCTTTGAGGACAAAAAAGGGGACTGGAATGACTGCAGTGGAAAGAACTAGGGAAGAGAAGTAGGATAGGAGGTGATCAAGAAAATAGAAGTGAAAGCTAGTTGGTTAGAAAAAATATGGTTAAGGAACAGGCCTGGAACCCGTTCTCTCCTTTTAAAGGGAACTATGTGTTGAAAGAAAATATATACATAAGTTAATCTGTTTGAAATATGCCAGTAACAAATCTTCTGGCCAACAATCTGCATTTGCTTGGTGGAGAGTTCTTGCTTACAGAATGTTTTCAGTAGGATATACCTGAGTTAACCAGTACAGAATAGGATGAACAAATGTGTAATTAATAATGTACAGGGCATAATTTTAAGTGAAATATCATGAATTTGAAAATAAAATAGAAACATTTCACTACCAAAATAGAAGCCTTTAAGGAAATAATGTAGCTTCCTATTTTACCCAGAGACTTCATACTTTAATCTGTACCACAACAAATCCTGATGTAATGAGAAGGAACCTGTGAAGTTGTGTCTTAAACCTCTCTCTGCATTGCCTGTGACTCATGATTCTTTTTGACCTAGAAATTATTAGTAAAGTTCAATATTGAGTAAAATGCCTGATTCACATTAATCTGATTTTGATAATCTGATCTTTTCTGAATGAGATATGAAATCACTGGAAAGTTTTGAACAAGGAAGTAACCTAATATAACTTTAATTTAAAAACACAGACTAGATTCTAAAGGACCAAATATATGGCAGGGAAAGAACATTGCAATTACGCAAGTGGGAGTTCATGGTGACTTGGGTCAAAGCGGTTGCAGTAAAAAGAGTAAGACATGATTGGGTTTTGGTCAGTAAGTATCAGGAATGACAATATTCAAGTAAATAGAATAAGTTAGATGAACAATGTAAGGATGTAGATAATGGCCAGGTAGTTCATTCATTAATGTTCAAGTGACAATAAATAACATATTGAAATACTAATAATTGACAAAGATTTTGGGAAATGTTAGAGCTCAAAAAGTAGTATTTTATTTATGCCTTTCTTCCATGAGTGAGAGAGACAAAGAGAAAGATAGAGAACTAGGCACCCTCAACAGATTTTCCACACTACTATCAAACCCTTGCTTCAGCCAGCCTCAGATCATGAGCACATCTGTGTCTGGCATATTCTGCAAGGTCTCTAGACATAAATTTGAATCTCTCTGTACAGGTGAACTCCCAGATTTGAGAGGGCCTGCCCATTGTGTTTACTCACTACAAAGAATACACCCAGAGGCTCAGCAGGGGAAGACAAGAATTTATTTATTTATGTAAGTAGGATAGGATGCTCCACTGACAGCCAGGTGGAAAAGGCAGACGCTTAAAGGTTACAATAAAATATCAGCGTACCAATTAACAGAATCAGTAAAGTATGTTTAGGATTTAGAGTCTCTGACCTTGTGAGGTTAATGTGAAAGGAGTGCACATAATTCTGGAATGGCCCTCGTTGTGGGCCGATTCCATGAGGAAAAGATATTGATCATAAGGCTTTTTAAACATTTTTATTTATTTTGCATTTTTAAAAATATTACATCCAATCACATATATCTTTACAATGTATTCCTTTTTCACAGATTACCATGCATATCGGTCAAAACGAACACATCACTATGCACATCATCAGCAGCAAATAGCTTTTCATTTTTTTGACAATTAAACACACTTTTTTTTCTTTTTCTACCTCTGTTCCCCTCCCTCCCTCCCTCCCTTCATTACCCACACCCATATTACCCCTATCCATATTATCTCTAGTATCTACCATTGCCCTCCCTGCTACTATATCTTCCACACTTTTAGTTTCTGCTAGAGTGCAGTGTATCAGTGTATATTGAGTGGGGACATACAAAGTCTGTCTTCTATAGTCTTACTTACTTCACTTATTATTAAGTCTTCAAATTGGTCCACTTTGTATCAAAAGTCAGCGTTTCATTTTTTTGTGGCTGAGTAGTATTCCATAGAATACATATGCCACATTTTTTTCAATCCAATCTTCTGTTTTTAGATATTTGGGTTGATTCCATGTCCTAGAGATTGTTAATAATGCTGCAATAACCATGATGTGCAAATGCTTTTCCTACTGAGAATTTTTGCATCCTTCGGGTAAATACCTAAAAGTGGAGTTATTGGGTCACATGGTAGTTCTATTATTAGGTTTCTAAGGAATCTTCATGTCATTCTCCAAAGTAGTTGCACTAATTTACATTCCCACCCAACACTGTAGGAGAGTTTGGTCGTAAGACTTTTATGAGTCCCAGCCGTGGCCTGCAGCTAGGTCTAAAGGAAGACAGGACAATGGGGTGTAGGGAGAACTCAATACATGGAGACTATGTGCACCTTCTTATGTGGGTCACGGGGCACTGCATTGTGCTATGTCACCCTAAGGTGCTGTTAAGTAGTAATATAAATAATCTGCAGATATGGGAAATTCTGATCATAGGATAAGTTTGATCTTTCTTTGCCTATTTGCTATATGTGTGTGTGGGGGGAAGGGAGGGTGATGATAGCATAAAGTAGATTAACAGAGAAGAGTTTAAACTTATCAGAAAATGGATACACATTTAAATAAACATTTATTTTTATTGCTGATTATTCCATTGAATGGATATACCATTTATCTGTTGATACACATTCTTGTTATTTTCAATTGTTAGATTTATAAATAAAACTCCTATCAGCATTTCTATACAACCTTTTGTGTAGACATATAGGATGTATGCCCCTCTTCAAAATAAGTGCTCTAATCTCCTATAAGCCCCTCTTATGTTTTGAGATAGACTTTCATTTCAGTCATTAGTTTAGATTAATCTTATCCCTATTGTCAAGGTTCCCTTTCTCTCTTCTCTGTTGTTTTTCTTGGAAGACACTGACTCTCCATGTAATGAGAGTACTTTTTATGCTTACAGAAAATTTTGAAGATTGATGTCCTCTTTTTTTTCAGTTGTGCTGTGTATGTGACATTTGCCTCATTTGTACTTACTTATTCTGTACCATTTTTAGAGGATTTGTTGGAAGATTGAATTAAATGGTCAAAATTACTTTGTCTACCAATTGTAAAGGCATAAAGAAGCAGAGTAGTAGGCATAAGAATGCCCCCTCAAAAATATCAAGTCCTATTTCCCAGAACCTGGAAATGTTACCTTACATGGACAAAAAAATTTTTTTTTCCAGATAAGATCAGTTTAAGAATCTCGTGATGGAGAGGTTCTCAAGGATTACCTGGTGAGAGCCAAAATGCAATCACAAATGAGTTTATAGGAAAAAATGTAGGGATCACCAGGTGGTATGGTGGCTAAAGTAGTTGGATCCCACATGACTGACTGCATGGTTTAAGACCTGGACACGGTGGCTTGAGACACACTCCAGGCACATGTGTGTGCATGCCCAAAATCTTAAGAGGAGAAGGAATTGTGGCATAGTTTCTCCCTGCTGGGAGGTGCTTTCTTATGTTCTCTCCTTCTCTGTCTCTCTCTGGTCAGGGCATACACCAATAGCAAACTTTAAAAAAAAGTAGAAGGAGATTTGGCCGTACTGGAGGAAAAGATGATTTGAAGAAAACATTGAGGGAAATTTGAAGATGCTGCCCTGGAAGATTTGAGCGATGTGTCCACCACCTAATGAATGCCATCAGCCTCCAGAAACTAGGAAAGGCAAAGAACATATTGTGCCTCTAGAACCTTTGGAGAGAGTGAATACCTGCTAATGCCAATTTGTGCTTATTCAGGGTGTGTGACCACCAGAACTGTGAACAAATATATTTCTGTTGTTTTAAGCCATTCAGCTAAGGTGATTTGATACAGAAACCATGAAACTAATTCAGAGAGGGTTTCTTATCTAATTAACTTCAGTAAGAAGTTGATGATAACAAAAAAAGTGCAAAAAAAAGGAAAAAACTTAAAACTTGACAACAGTTACTATTGACAACTTTCCTCTATAGTCTAAATGTTGGTCTCTGTTACAGAGACCTTATCCTATCAGACTTTAGAGTATATAAGTGTGTGCGTGTGTATATATATATGTACTCATACATATGTATACATATGTATATGTGTACATATATATATGTACATATATGTGTGTATATATACTGTTGAATAAATGTTTCTTATAGCTTCCATAACTCCTATTACTGCACCCAACATTCATTATCTCACTGAATGTACAAGAGTCATCCAAAGCAAACACAGGAAGTTTGCATTACAGTAATCCCATCAGAAAGGCATCCTTCCAGTAAAGTCAGCTACTAACATCACTGTAGAATGATCTATTGTCTAATAGGAAACATTTGGATTTGGATTATTATACTTACTCAGGTTTATTATTTTAAAGAAATGAATAAGGAGGCAATATAATTCTAGATTTATAAATCAGCCTCTACTCAGATCAAATAGAGTTAATCTCAAAGACAAATTTTGGGTTCTACTACTATGACCAATGAAATATCAGAGATAGTCTAGTTTCACTCCAGAGCAGTCTGCTATGACTGTTAGAGAAAAGATTATATTGTCTCTTTGCTTTCTGTAATTTATTTGTAATTTCATTGGTATTGAAAGACAACTTAAGATAAACAAAACTGAAGAAAAAGCATGTACATATATTATTTCTATTCATTGATACTTTTTTTTGCAAAGAAAATCCCCAAAACAAAATAGAAGAAAATGAGAAGTAGTTACATGCAAGTAATTGAGCAGTAGTTTCAAAAGATATTAATACATGAAAGTGTAGTCATCTGGTATTTAATAATAACTTCCATTTAGGTAGCTTTTTAAGTGTATCCTCTGATCATCACAAAAAGTCTTCAAAGATGATAAGACAATACATGGTATTTTATAGATTGAAAAAAATGAAGCTCAGAGTTTTTAATGGTTTAATAAAAGAACACCTAAGATTACAGCATGCTGTGCCTCCATTAGTATCCATGTTTCCAATATTCTTGCATTTTATAATATAAAATCATTTTGGGATGGGCTAAATTTAGCAGTACTAACATTATGAATTCACTTAAGGAGAGAAAATAATTGTAAAATAATTTAAAATTAGTACTAATGCATTGAATAATGTGGTAAAATTATCAATCATTTTGAAATTAGGTGAAAACTCCCATTTGGGGAAAAATCTGCAATTTTCGAGTATGAATATAGCCTCTGAATATTTGATCCTATAAAAAATGACTCAATGTGAACTTATTTTAATAAGAGTTCAAGTGTGTATAATAATAACAATTAGCGGAATTAGTATTTTCCTTACTAATTCTACAAAGTGATATATATTATGAAATTAATCATTTTATTCTAGGCCTAATGGCTTTCTATAAAATGAGAATTCAGTTGCTTTTTCCATCTTTTTTATTTTATAAGGCTGAACTGAATTACAAATGAAGACTGAAAATTTTGAGCTCAAATATTTGGTAAACCTTAAGCATCTGCGAAATGATTTTCCAGATTTCTTAGTAGCAATATTAGCCTGAGAAATCTATGGAACAGTGTTAGGTATTGACTTATTTGCATCTCTGTTGTAACCCTGTGATTTTATGTGTTAATCCAAGTATCTCTTTGTGAGGCATAGAACACCAGGCCACAGAGTAGTTCCTGCCAATTGTATTGTGCAGCATTAGAACACCAGGCCACAGAGTAGTTCCTGCCAATTGTATTGTGCAGCATTACTCTCAAATGCCGTAGCACATTTTATGCCGTAGCTCATTTTTTTATTTCTTGGCATGCCTCCTATCTTCTTTAGTAATTTCTAAACAAATGAAAGGATAGCACAGCTGCTATTATATAGGTCTAAAGGAGATATATATGATTCATAGTCCTTCTGCTAAGGATGGAAAAGCTTTTTGTTTTGTTTGTTATTCGGTATGTTAATTTGTTTCAACTTTGTTTTGAGGAAATAAACTGTAACTTTACCTGTGTGGTCTGGGGCTAATCCAAAGAAATCTGGGGCCCTGCAGGTGGCACGGTAGTTAAGGTGTGGGACTCCCACTGGCTGATGTGGTTTCAGTCCCAGATCCAGCGGCCTGAAAATCTTGCTGAGCACATGTGTGTGCATGCCCAACATCCTCAGAGGAGAGGGGGTGAGAGGATTGTAGCATGGCCATCCTCCCTGGGGAATGATTTCTCATTTTCTTCTCTCTATATTTCTCTGTCTCTCTGCTCTCCGGGAAGCATACATGCCCTACGACAAAAACATATCTATCTATCTATCTATCTATCTTTCTATCTATCTATATAATCTTCTCTAAATAGAATATTGATTCATTACTTAATAATTTATTTGTTTTTGCTATTTTACGCAATTACCAGTTACTGATTATTTACAATGTACCAAGCAGTCTTGAGTTCTAGAAATAAAGATGGACAAACTACAGTCCCTGTTCTCAAAGGGCTGTGTTCATTATGAGGGTCAAATGAGATCCTAAGTAATTCTGTAGCCCACAGTAGTATGCTTGATAAAAAAAAGTACTTGTGGTTTTATTAGAAAGCATAGGAGACATTTCCAATGTAATCTTGAAATTTCAGGAAATGTCTCCTTGAAGAAGAGATGTTTTACATTCCTATAAAGGTATTAATTTTGTCATCATCAGCAGAGACCTACTTTGTAGGCAATCTCATGTCACAGAATTCTTCTTTGAACAAAGAGCTTCTATCAGTTTTTTTTTTTCCATTTTTGTAGGAATTATTTCTTGTCTGATGTTCATACTTTAGAATGATGTATGAGGAGTGGAATTGAGGGGTAGAATTAGCAAAATTCTGTGGTGAATATTTTTATGTACCTGGTCAATAGAAAAGGAAGTTTAGCGATGACAATATTTATCACAAGAGATCGTTGCATTTAAACCTCCAAATTACTGCCAAATGATTAGTTTTAGGAACCAATTAATTATTTTGAATTAATAACTAAAATGAAGATATGGAAATTTCATAACAGTCATTATCTCTGGTATCACAGCTTCTTAGGTAAAAAGAACTAGTATTCAGCACTACATAAAAAAAAATCTTTCATTTGTCATTGGTTACAATATTAATGGTGCCCTTAATGACTGTTCTATACAGTCATTTTATAGTCACTTTACTCAAAATCTTTGTCTATATTTTCTAGAGAAGATAAAGGAAATCCAGTGTGAACTATCTCAACTTCCTAATGTCTATGCCTACAGACTTTAATTCTATAGGTCTTCACTTTATTTTATCAGTGATGAAAAGATGTTTTTCATGTCATGTTCAAACCAGCCCCTCCAATTTGGACTTCTGCTCCTAGGGTTATGCAGTTTCATATATTTTTTTTTCTTTTTGCAGGAACTTTAAGCTTTCTGTCTTTCCCCCCTGAGCATATAAACATGTTAAAATCTTTTCCACCCTAACAAAAGTTCACAATAAAAATCACTTAACCCAAAATGTGTGTCTAGGTCACAGTCTACTTTTCTCCCTTACATTCTCATAAAACTAGCCTACTTTTGCTGTCTCTATTTCTACATTTCTCCATACTTTACTCCATAGCAACATGACTTAAGTCCTCGTTTCCTGCCATAGTGCCAAATCCAACACTATAAAAATGAAACTCTCTCTTGCATTTGGCATGTTTGATTATTTTTTTCTATGAAATGTATTTTCTCTCCTTGAAAACTTACTTCGTTTCCAAGACAGCTTCAGGTCATCTGCTGTCGTAGCCTCCCAACTCTTCTCCAAGTTTTTCTACTCACATGTTTTCTCTAACTTCTCCTGCCTACAAGAATAATCTAAAATTCATATCTTTCCATATCACTTACATGAGTATATCCATCAAAGACTTCTTATGATTCAAAGAGTGAAATTCGAACAATTTAAAATGCAAAGTCCCTCTTGACTTGATCCTAACTCTATCTCTAGCCTCAGCTTCTCATTCTTCTTTTCTCCCTTCTTTTAGTGCTCGCTTCCAGAGTTTTGTTCTCGAGCTCCTCTTTTCCTTGGTTAACTATTTTCCTGAATGACCTTATCTACTCTCAGAGTTTCTACCTCTGCTAATTACTTCATAGTCACTTCAAATTCCCCATGTCAAAAGTGAAATCATCTCCCATCTGAATATAATTCTATTGGTTCTTTCATCAAGGGAAGTTACTTTTATAAAAGACAAATGCGAAATTAAATATGATAAAGTTCAATACAGACCAGTACTGAGCCTATGACCTAATTAGACTTTGTGTCTTAGAATCATTTCCCTGAATGATAGATCCTTCTGTCAATTGTCCTGTTCGAGTGCTGGAGTACTCCTCAGAACACTGTATATCCAGATGAATGAAGAGAATGACTGCAAGACTACAGGTGATTTTTTTTTTTTTTTAAATGAGACAGAAACAGAAGTAGCAAATAACATTCCTAACCACATTCACTTGGCTACACATTACTGTTCACTTTATGCTTAGCGAAGATGGAACCACTGGTACTCACTGTCTGTTCATTCTGTTTCTCACCTGGAACATCCTTTCCTTCCTTACTCCATAACCTCTTGGGAAATTGAACAGGCTTGTATAATCCTTGGTACTTTTGTTGATTATAAGTGTATGTAACAATCTGTGAAAGTGCCAAAATAATTTTTTGAACTGTGTGAGGCCCCAGTAATAGCCCATGTCTTCATTTCTCTGTCCCAGCTTTAGCGGAATTTTTGGCCCATAGTAATCATCCATAAACAAGTGACAAAAGAGTAAACTTTGCCTAAGCAAAAAACTAACTTTATTTAAAGTTCATTTATCCATTTATTTTTCCCCTGAGAGGGAGAGAGACAGAAAAATAGGTACCTACAATGGGGGCTTCACTCTGTGATCCACCCCCAGTTGCAACCAGCCCAGATCACAGACAAGTATATCTGCACCTTACATGCTCAGTGAGGTTTCAAAAAGTGAACTTTGGATCTTCTTCACGTGGGTTTAGTTGTCTTACTACTGCACCACCAGCTGGCTTCAGTGGACTTACCTCCTGCCTCAGTTTATACGCCTGTATCCTTTGTACCCTAGTACATATGTCCTGCTACTCCGCTCAAGTTTCAGCCTTTCTTTAGTCCATAGGCTTTGGTTTTGTTTTACACAGTCAGATTACAAAATAATAACTATGGCCCTACTAAATTCTCTACTTTACTGTCCTGTCCATATAGTTGGGATATCCCTGAGCTTTATATAACATCTAGGCACTATATTATAAAGCCCAGGGAAGCACATGTAAGCTTCTAGAATCTTCCCCATAACAATTCAATTTCTTCCTCCCTCTCTTCCTCCTTTCTTTCTTTCCTTCCTCCCTTCTTTCCTTCCTTCCTCCTTTCATTTGGTATTGCCAGAGAGCATGTGTGCTTATGAGAGAGAGAGAGAGAGAGAGAGAGAAAGAGACAGAGTGAGTATATCCTCTAATGGGGCTCAGGCATACCACAATCCTTTTCCTTCCATGTCTTCATTACATGAGACCTTGAGCCCGACAAGTACATACGCTCATTGTTTTTTTCAGGTCACCAGGGCCAGGATTCTGACTGCAGTCAGCCATGTTATTCAGTTCTCTATGAGGATCATTTAATTCTGGGCTGGCCTCCCAATTCCTTTTCTTATACTGCCCACCTGTCTTGCAGAATAGGTTCCTGCTTTCTTCTGTTTTGTTCATCCAAATAACCAATGATGGCTTACCACAAAGCCTGTTTTATATTCTGAGAGTAGACAGTTAAAAGATGGACTCATGATAGTAGTACAAAATGATACAAAGAAATTCACCTAAAGCAAAAAAAAAAAAAAAAGTCAACAGCCAGATAAATGGAATTTCCTTTTCTTTAGTGATCTGTAAAATTATTGGTGGCAATTCTAAACTGTAATTTGCAAAGCAGCCCCCAAAAAAGGATTGAGAAAGAAAAAGCTGTCCATTCAATTTTCCTCCATTAAGTTTTGGCCTAATTTCAAAGTAGTAGAGCCAAAGTTTCTTCCAATGACTTGATTGACAGCTTTCAAATTATGATTTAGAACCAACTACATTAGTCATACTTGGGCTTCACCAACAATACATCAGTTTTCATTATTTAGTGCCATTGAATTAAATCACTTTATGGGGAAAATTATACAATGACAGGATATTTGAATATTGCTTAGGGGTTAAGAGCCTACAATTGTTGAACTTATAGTATAACTAATTGTCTTTTTCTAAAATGTAAATGGAACATAAAAAGCACTAAAATATGAAAATTTTGGGATACTTTTAGAATCCAATTATTTACTTTATGGCTTGCTTTATATTTTTTTTGAGAGGTTTTCGCTATAGGGCGCGTGAGCTCACCAGACAGACAGAGAGAGACATAGCGACAGAAAGCAAGAAATAACCCCCCAGGGGGGGTGGTCACACCACAATCCCTTCTCCTCCACTCTCCTCTCAGGATCTTGGGCATGGACACACACGCACCCGGTGTGAGTTCTAAGCCACTGGGTCCAGGAAGCGAACTGCGGTGGACTACGTGGGAATCTAGCTACATAGCCATTATGCTAACTGCTGGTTCCTGTTCATGGCTTGCTTTTAAGGGGACTTTTATAGAGTTCACTTGAGGATTATTTTTTTTCTTGACAGACAAGAAACAAAATAAGGATCAACATGTTGTGTAGTGATTAAGGCACTGAACTTCCACATGGCTGGCCATGATCCAAGTCCTGGACCCAGCAGCTTGAAAATCATGCCAGGCATGTGCACTTGTGTGCCCAAAAATCCTAAGAAGAGAATGGAGGTGAAGCGATTGCAGTGTTCCTTCCCACTTGATGGGGGGGATGACTTTGCACTCTCCCTCTCTATGTTTCTGTCTCTCTCCCTCTCTGGAGAGTGCATGTGCCCTATGGCTAAAAAACCAACAAAACAAAACCTCTTTAAAAAGAAACAAACAAAACCACATGTATACAAATACACATGTGTGTATATATATTTTTATTTATATGTAAATTACATGAATACCATGTTTTACTTTTCTTTTTCAAAGTATGAATCTGATTATTTAATATTTAGTTAAGTATAATATATAAGTATATACTGTGACAAAACAGAGTTCACTTCCATGAAAAAGACAGCAAATCCATTTCCCCAGCTAAGCATTATAATTTGGCAGTCTTGCTACAGACCCTAATGTTGGCCATTATCTCTGTCAATCATTTTTATAAATACCATCTCTTCCAGGATTTATAATTAGATAACTTAAAACCAAAATGAACCAAGATACATTAATTTTACCTCAGACATTAGAATTACTTAAGATAAATAATCATTCTTGAATTAATTAAAAAATTAGCATAGAAGAAAAAGCATAGTATTTGATTCTACAATAAAACATTTTTCCGCAGTAATAATAACCATGGGTGTTAGGAAATTATTTATCAATGTCAATGTTTTTGATTACCAAAGGACCCTATACATTCAAGAAATATGTCATCACTATCAATTTCTGTACCCTCTAAACAAATACACACACACACACACACACACACCACACACTCTGAAAGATAGGTTATTCAAGGCAGTTGTTTAGAATGCAGAAAACTTATACTTAGGTAATTGTTCTAGGCTGGCCAGTAGCATTTTACCCATAGGACAGTTTAGAAGTAGCCAAGGTTCTTAAAGTCTCTGAGTTATGGGGGTTTCAAGGGAAA
>NW_006159928.1:2711105-2718560 GCF_000334495.1 Tupaia belangeri chinensis
AAGAAAGATGGGAACAGTACTGACATGCCAGAGATTTTTATCTTCAGGAAGATGAGCCTAGAGAAAGAAAAGGAAGCCCTCAGGGTTTACTGGTACCTTCTATAACAAAAGCAAGGTGTACCTTCAAATAGAAGGAATATCAAAGACTTGTAAGTGGGGCCAGCAGGTGGTATAATGGTTAAAGTACTAGACTCCCATATGGTCTACCATGGCTCTAGAACAGGACCGGGTGGCTTGCTTTCTCACTTTCTCTCTCTGTCTCTCTCTCTCTCTCATCTTTCTCTGGTGAGTGCATGTGCCCTATAGCAAATTTAAAAACTAATAATGCTGGGTAAAGTCTCTTTACAATCTAAATGATGCATAGCAATTGAATGTATAAATAATAAAAATTAATAATAATAATAAACAAAATTAAATCTTTCTTTCAAAAAAAAATGGTATTATCATTATTTCCCTAAGTATTAAATAGTTACCTACAGAGTTCATAACATTTGTCAGCATATAGTCTAGATCTCACCTTCTTTGTTAAAGCTTCCCAGATCTCCCAGCCTGATTTTGGATTGATGTTGATCTCCTGGGTTTTCTATAACAATCATATTTTATGAACATCTTTCATATTTATCATTAGATTGAATTAAATTTTGATAAAATCTCTCTTTCTCTGTAGACTCTGAGTTCCTTGAAAAAGGGACTGTGCTTTTTTCAACCTTGTGTCCCTTCCAGTAACCCCACCCACTGCCCCAACACGTAGCAGCAAGATAAGCCTTCAATAAACACTCTGAATGAATGACTAAGACACTTTTGGAGAACATTTCATGTATGTCAGGCTGAATAGTTTACATTTAATCATAAGCTGTGGATAACAGGGAGTCAAAAAGCAGACGGGACAAATTCCGACTCCTAGTAAGGACTCAACGTGACACAAATGCAGCAGATTAAAGAGAAAAGAGAGGTTTTGTTGTATTAAAAATCCATTAAATAAGCTCTTCAGATGATTATGAATGCCAGTCAGTACAGTAGTTGGTCACAGTGTCAGAGAGTCAAGAGAGAGCAATGCAAAGAGTGAAGAATATATTCTCATTCTAGGGTGTGCGTCTCTCAGTTAAACTCTCATTGTGGCAACAAGGAATGGAAATTTGGGTTTGTATTGCTACATGTACCCATTTCCAAGAAGTTTCAGAACTTGAGTATATATATATATATATGTATATATATATATATATGTGATTATATATATGATACGGGGCAGTTGTTTCCTTTTTTAATTTCACAGAGGTACATGTGCTTGTGAGAGAGAGAGAGAGAGAGAAAGGGACAGGGAAAGGGAAAAGACACATGGCATAGGGGATGGTCACACTGACATCTCTTCTCCTGATTTGTCCTCAGGATTTTAGGCATATGTGCACCTGGGCCTGGAGAAGTTTTAAAGCTGCCAGTCCAGGACTTGAACCATATACAGTCACTCATGTGGGATCTAGTCACTTTAACCACCATACCACCAGCTGACCTTATGGTGGAGTTTTAACAGGTTAGCTTATTTATTGATTTTTTAAATATATAGTATGAGCCAAACAAAACACACTTTAAATCTGGAATAGAGGCTACTAGAGTTTTAATCTTGTGAAGAGCAGGATTGACAGTTTAGGAAGTTTAGTTTTATCACAAGTAGAATCTACTTAAATATTATACTGAAAAAAGTCAAGTTTTACCTATTCAGAGATTAGCTTTCTTAAAATGCTTGTACCACATTTTACAGTTTAAAATTACTTTTGCTTGGGATACTTAATATAACTGTATCACTTCTCCATTTCAAATGTTTTTCTTTGGGTTACAGAAAAATTTACGTTCATAAAATTAAAAATAAATAAATATTACAAGCTGAAGAACAGTATATTACCATCAGTTCCCAAGGCATTCAGCTCAGGAGCATGTTAACAATGGCTTATATATAATAATTGCATAGCCATCTACAGTCTGTTTGATATTTTCCTCTGTGTAGGGAGCACTACACTGGCATGAAACACTAAATCAGTTCAGGTATTAGGATGTCTGCATTGTAAAAGTGGCTGTTGTTTCTCCTTTGCTGGTGTCACTGTATTACTATGTACTCATTTCCCATAAGTCTTCACTACTTTTGTTCCACCCAGCAGGTTCTCCCTTTTGCTCTCCCTAGAATCTGACCATACACATTTCTGACTTCAAAAAGATGCTCACATTCTGTATTGATGCCACCTAGGAATGTAAATGCCCAATGTCACAGTGCCAAATGGAGAAAGGTAAGAGAAATTGTTACAGGTCTATTTTAATCATTTAAAATCTTTTTAATAGATAAAAACATTTCATTTTTCAAGTGCCTTTGCCACTTATTTTTGGTTCTATCTGTGCAAATCAAAATGCAATCAAATCTTTGTGCAATATCACTGGACTGGACTGAAAATGTGACACCAATAAGATTGCAAGGACTACTGGGGGAAATCCTCCATGAGACTGCCAACGACTCTGAACCCAACTGCAAGATGTGAACATTAACCTTGCACAAATAAATGGACTACTAAGACAAAATCAGCTGAAAATTAGCCGCTATCCTGCCTTATTGATACGTCATTATAACAATACAAAGATAAATAGATACATTCCTGTTAGGCTAGATGTTTAATTTCTTCTCAAGTATCATTAGAGAATGCTATGCATTAAGTTTCTGTTACCAAATAATTTATAATACAAAGTATTTTCACACTTTGCACATACAGAATCAACATTTAAGACAAAAGCAGGATATACTAAGAAAATGTGAATTAGCTAAAGCAAAATTTAGTTAATCCAAACTGTAGTTAATTGTGGAAGTAACAGTAAGATTTTAAACTACATGTTAGTGTAAGCAGATAATCCTATCTTCCAACTAGTGTAGATTATGGTTCTATCCTAAATATGTTCATTTGAAGACTGTGTTTGATTACTTACTGTCTGGGATAGATAGAACACAAGTATATGACAATATGCCATGTATGTGGCTAACTCAGTTGCAAGTCTTTAAACCATTACTTAGTAATTAGCAGTGTTCCTATGAAGTGAATGAGATGCATGCATCATTTATTTTCAATTCAGCTTTTGCCTAATTTCAATAATATGCAATTTGAACTACTAAGCTACTAATTAACTACAAAATACTTAATGTATTTCAGAGTTATGCCCTAAAATTGCATAACTCTATTGTGTGGCCATTTCCCTCACTGTCCTTTCTCCTAAAGCATGGGGAGTAATCCCATAAAAAATCAGTCAGGGAAGAGGGAATATTAAGGAACAATGAAAGTCACGAAGAAGTCCCGAGTTGGTGGAAAATGTTATACTTCTCCAGGCAAGTAGAAAAAAATCTAATTTGTGTTCTACCTCCTTTCCAGCTCTTTATTCTGTGCTTTTCAAGATGTGAATAGTTTATAAAATGGTCATGAAAATTCAGAAAGAGAAAAAGGGGGTAGGTTAAATGCCTACAGTATTGAAAAATTAGAAATAGAGTATTTGTAGAAGATCAAGAGGTAATTTTTTCCAACTTCTACTTAGAGAGTATATATCATTATGAATATTAACATATCGAAAAAAGAGATCAAAGTAATATATTATTATTGATTTCCAATTTAGTTTAATGTGCTATATGGTAAAATTGTATCATTTTATTTAGAATTTATTTATCATGCTGTTCTGCTAAAGACTGCAGCACTGTCTGCAATATCAAATTAAACCTAACACATTTGTCAAGTCTGTCCCTTACTTTAAAAAATAATGATGATGGTGATTAAAATAAGGAATACTATCTTTTCTGTGTGTTGTGACAAATGTGTGACATTATTGCATTTGATTCACTGAAGTAAAAAACAAAACAAACAAAACAAAAATTGAGGAAACAGACTCTGAGAGGTAACCTAACTTGACTCAAATTTCACTTGCTATTTCTATGAATAAGGCTGAGCCATGTTCTTAATCCTTTGTCATGTATTTACAATTTTACAGTATTCCAACACTCCTCAAAGTGCCCTCTGTCCTTCTAAACTAATAAGAACACACTTCTTCATGTACTTCACATTGACTTATTTATTCTGCTCTCTGTGGCTTAGTTTATGCCATCTCCTCTCTTAGAGTATGATTTTTGTCATTTAGCTAAATGTCCCTTCTCCTTCAAATCTTGAGTTAGATATCCTCTTATTTACTGTTATTTCACCCCAAATGCATATGTCAGGTCTAAGAGCCATTCATATTTCCATAGCATGCAGTGTAGAGATAAAAAGATATTAGCTCAATAAATATAATTTCCAAAAGCATTAACAGTAAAGACACAATACATTGTAAAACCAAGGCTATTGTCATGAATACTTGATTTCTTGTTTCAAAAGATAAGTGTGTTGCCAGACCTATTTCCTGTGCCAGATTTTCCATCACCAACACAATTTTCAAAAAGACTTTCATTTACTTTCTGACTGCCCTTGGCCTCTGTCCAGATTCTTTATTAAGACCTTCCAAATTTAGTTTAAACTTCAAATACTACTGCCGAATATAAGCAATACAGAGCTAGGGCAGGGAAATGGAATCCATTTTAGTTTGGAAAAGAAGGAAGGGTCTGACCTGAAGGTTTGCCCTTTATCAAGACTAGTCTATTCCAGTCCTCTTCTGACTTTTCCTTCCTTGTGTTCTTGCTCCCTTCACCCTTAGACTCAGGCACATCCACGCTCTTGGAGTTAATCCTGGTTTGCCATGATACTAAATGAGAGCCCTCCTGAGAAGGTCATGGACTTACCAAAGTTCCAGTCAAGTTTGTTGCATGTTGCCCAAACTTATTTTTTTGTCCCTATGACCTATTGGCAGAACACGAGTGACTATCAAATAGACAGGCTATGCCAGGGATGGGGCATTTCCTCTGGAAATGATAGCACAGATACCGTCAGTTACTATAGGCCACATCAAACATATAGATAGCACTCCAAGGATGCCTGCTTCAGTTTGTTACATCATTGTACTTACAGAAAACGCAGCATGGTGTAGTGACCGAATAGACTCTAGAGCCAGACTGTGTATGTTTAAGTCCTGGCTTTGGTACAAGCTTTGTGACCTTAAACAACTTACTTAGCCTCTTTTAAATATCTTTGCTTTCTTTTGCTATGGGTCACATTTGCTCACCAGAAAGTGCGAGAGAGAAAAAATGAGAAAACAATCCCTAGATTCTCCCAGGGGAATTGGACAAGCCATAGCCCCCTCTACTCTGTTCCATTCTCAGGATTTTGGGCGTATATGAATGCAGTTGGTAGGTGCTTCCAGCTACTGGGTCAATGACTTGAACCACAGTCAGCCATGTGGAATCCAGTTGACTTAATTACCATGCCACCAGCTACCAAGCCTTAGTTTTTTTTTTCACTTGTGAAATAGGGATGATAACAGGTAATACACTGTAGGGTTTTGTGAGTTAACGTGTATCAAGCATGGAGAACAAGATTAGCTCTCAACAACGTAGCTACTACTGTCTAATTAATACTTGAGTAATACATAAATAAAATACTAACTTTATTGCATCATAGCTTGTTTTTAATTTGTTTCCGTTCTCAAGACTAAAAAGTCTCGGGACCAGCAGTTAGCATAATGGCTATGTCACTGAACTCCCATGTAGTAAACCGCGGTTCCTGTCCTGGACCCAGGGGCTTAAACTCATGCCAGGTGCATGTGCATGCATGCCCAAGATCCTGAGAGGAGAATGGAGGAGAAGGGATTGCAGCATGGCCATCCCCCCTGGGAGTGATTTCTCACTTTCTGTCTCTGTCTTTCTCTGTCTCTCTGGCGAGCGCATGTACCCTATAGCAAAAAACCTCTCAAAAAAAAAAAAAAAAAACAAAGACTAAAAACTCTGTGAGAGCAGAGAGTGGGTATAATTCACCACTCATACATTCCAAGAGGATGGTACATTATATATTCATAATGACTGCTAAATTAATGAAAGTTGTGATCATTAGAGGGGGGAATTAGAGTAGAATTAAAGATTGTGACTCAGCTGGTGGTTGCGGTGGTTAAGGTAGCTGGATCCCAAACAGCCAACTGCTTTTCAAGTCCTAGGCACAGTGGATTGAAAAAAACATGCTGGACACATGTATGGGCATGTCCAAAATCCCAGAGGAAAGGGAAACAGAGGAGCAATTACATCATGAATATCTCCCATGGAGATACTTTCTCATTTTCCCTCTCTCTTTTTCTCAACCTCAAGCTTGGACAAATATTTATCTGTATCTATATATCTATATATACATATACACACACACACACACACATATTTGTTGTAAGAGTGCAAACTGGGGACTAGCAGGTGGAGTGGTGGTTAAGGTGCTGGACTTCCATACTCCTATGTGACTGACAGTGGTTCAAGTCCTGAACCTGGTCGCTTGAAACATGTCACGCACATGTGTGTGTGTGCCCCAAATCCCAAGAGTAGAATAGATTGTGGCATAGCCGTATTTCCTGGGGGGAGGGGGGGGCGGGTACGGGATTTCTTGCTTTCTGTCTTTCTGTCTCTGTCTTTCCAGTGATCGCATGTACCCTATAGCAAAAATCTCTCTCAAATTAAACAAATAAATAAATAAATAAATAAATAAAGAGTTCAAAATGTTTTGTAGTAATGCCACTATTATGCTGGTAGGACTATCCACTATTAACGTTAAAGTTACATCCATGGTGATGGCAGTCATTAAAGTTGACAGAGGAATTGTAAATCATGTGCTAAATTTCTCAAGATAGGAAAAAACCATAAACTAAAATTGCATGACATATGCATAAGATTGGCTTAGAATGAAGTCCTAACCCCCAATACAATAATTTAAAATGAGGGCATTTAATGGGGCCAGTCTTTGGCCTAGTGGTTAAGGCTCTGGACTCTCACATGGCTAGCCCCAGTTTGAGTCCAGGACCTAGCAGCTTGAAAATCACATCAGGCACATATGCATATGTGCCCAGCATTCCAGGAGAATGGAAGAGAGTGGATTATAATGTGACACTGTTGGCCATCCCTCCTGGGGATGATTTTTCACTTATCTCATTTTCCTTCTTACTTTCCCTCTCACTGTCTCTATCAGTCTCTCTGTACTAGTATGGTATAAACCTTAAAAAAAAAAAAGAAGAAATTAGGGCACTTGAAAGGTGGGGTTTCTAATTTAATGTGACTTTTGCCCTTATAAAAAGAGGAAATTGTACACAGATCGGTATAAAGGGAAGACCATCCATGTGGAAACAGGTGCAAATATGGCCACTGACAAGTCAAGGAAAGAGGTCTGAGAATAAATCAACTTTGCCAAGATCAGTTCCTGGTCTTGAACTTCCAGTGTTTAAAACCATGACAAATACATTTTGTAGTCTGGGTCCCCCATTTGTGGTACTCTGTTATGACAGCTCTGGGAAACTAATATAACCAGCTGAAGTAGTCTGTTCTTT
>NW_006159928.1:2718591-2749154 GCF_000334495.1 Tupaia belangeri chinensis
CCTAGTCTTTATCCATGAATGACAACACCTTCCTTAGAAACAGTCAAGTGAAAAATCTAGGGATAACTTTTTATTTTCTTTTTTATCTCAGTGCTTGTACCTACATCCAACCTGTTAGCAATTTCCTTTAACTCTACTTTAAACTATATCCCAATTCAGTGGAGTCAGCTCTACTCCTGCCCCCATTTTAACCTATCATCATCTCTCTCTGGCCACCTCTAACCAATTTCATACTACTCTACTTTGTGCAACCTTGTTACAGTCTTATGTATGAACTTCTTATATATGGTAGTTTCATTAACAGTTTAGGAACTTTTGATCTGCTTATTATCATTTTTTTCCTGCTTTTCTGTATTTATTATTTATTTATTTATTTTTGTACTTTCTTTTTTTTCAAGAGGTTATCGCTATAGGGCGCATGCGCTCGCCAGACAGAGAGAGACAGAGAGACAGAAAGCGAGAAATCACCCCCCAGGGGGGATGGTCACGCCGCAATCCCTTCTCCTCCATTCTCCTCTTGGGATCTTGGGCACGCACACACATGCAACCAGCATCAGTTTTAAGCCACTGGGTCCAGGACATGAACCACGGTCGACTATGTGGGAGTCCAGTGACGTAGCCATTATGCTAACTGCTGGTTCCCTTTATTTATTTTTGAGAGAGCTTTTGCTACAGAGTGTGTGCACTTGCCAAAGACACAGAGAGAGAAACAGAAAGTGAGATCTCATCCCCTGGGGTGATGGCCAGGTCGCAATCTCTTCTCATCCCTTATCCTCTAAGAATTTGGGGCATGCACACAAACCCAGCTTACACGAATTTTAAGTCACCAGATCTAAGACTCAAACTATGTTCAACTACGTGGGAGTCCAGCAATGTAACTGCTATGTCATCTTCTCATATTTATTTGAGCTCATACACTTCCCTCCTGATCTCCATATCATAGCCTTTCCGGTTATTTATGTTTTAACATAATGTGTTCTTTGTGTGTGTGTGTGTGTGTGTGTGTGTGTTGCCATAGGGTAGGTGCGCTCAACAGAGAGACACAGACAGGGAAAATGAGAAATCACTCCCCAGGAGGATGGCCATGCTGCAATCCCTTCTCCTCTATTTTCCTCTCAGGATTTTGGGCATTCACACACATACACCTGGCATGATTTTCAAGCCTCTAGCTCTGGGACTCAAAGCATAGTCAGCCATGTGGGGGTCCAGCACCTTAACCATTATGCCACCTGCTGGCCCCAGCTTAATGTATTCTTAATAAGAGATTCCTTAAGCCTTCAATCTGCCATCCTTTTCACATTGTTTTATTTTATTTTCATATACTTTATTTAATTTAATATTTGTCCATTTATGATTTGTTGGTAAGGAATATCAATAAGGCTTTAATGCTACTCTAGAATGGCAACTAGTTCTCACAGTTGAAAACAAGAAACATTACATTCTTTTACTTTTTTGCATAAGGAAAATGAACTTCCATAACTGGAGGCAGACACTTCTCTTTAAGTTTTATTCAGAAGCAACAAAGCTGGCCCTCCTCTAACACCACAACATAAATCATCCCCATAAAATTTATAGTGATGACTGGAGAAAAGAGAGTAAGGTTGCTTTTCCTCGTCCCTCCCCCAAGTAAAGTAAAGAGTAGAAATTGGGGGCTAACAAGGGACATGGTGATCAAGACATTCAACTCACACATAGTCAATCATGGCTTGAGTCCTGGACCTGATGGCTTAAAAATCACACTGGGCACATGCGTGTTCATGCCCAAAACTCCAAGAGGAGAACGGAGGAAATGGGATTGCAGTATCGCCATCCCCCTTACGGTAGGATGTGATTTCTCACTTTCCCTCTCACTCACTCTCTCTCTCTCTGACATGCACCTTATAGGGGGGGAAAAACATAGAAATTGTTTACCAGAAAGAGAGACTGACATTCTGTTCTCTGCCATGTGGATTTTAGGCTAGTCAATGTGCCCATTTAAAGAGATAGGAGTGACTTGGCAAGAGGGGAAGAGAGACAACGTCAGACCGACTTGCCAACTGACAATCAGTGAGGCCATTGTGTGTCTATTTCCTACAAAGTAGTTGGGCTGTAACTGTTTCGTGTGTATTTAATCCAGGTGATACCTGCTATGAGAGGCAAAGGGATTTACCGTTGGTGGTGGGAGCTGAGGCAATGAAAGAGAAACATTATGGGGATCTATGATTACAAGTGTCAGAATGTCATGTGAAAAACCTCATACCAAAGTCTCACAAGCTACCAGAATTTGAATATATTCCATACAGAAGGTACCAGGTACTAGCTACCAAGTCATACTTGCTAGAAAACTGAAGGCACAAATAAGTTAGAAAAAGAAAAATTTCTCTTTGGCTCTTACTCTTCCCCACACCCCAACAATTTGGATGAATCATTGCCTACAGAGGAAAGAGGAACTGCAGGTCTATGAATCAGATATGAGATAGGAGTTTTCAACTGGGAGAAAGTAATATTTAATAAACAAAAGTGAGCAGAGAAGTGTGGAATGTTCCCAAGAAAGGATTAAGTAACAAAAATTGAATTCAATAAAAAACAGACCAAAGGAAAAAAATCAGGTTTTTATATCATAGATATAAAACTCCTTAATACAATAACTATAGCTTATTAGTTTATTAGGTGCAATCCATGTGACTTTATTGTTACTACTATGTCCACAATGTTTAGAACAGTTTTCTACTTAGACATTTGCAGGTGACTAAAGGACTTTGCATTTTAAGTGATCATAATGAAGATGGAAAGACTGAAGGGAGAAGCAGTATTTCATGCTCTAGGCATATATAATTGAAATCTAAATATTTGGTCATGTAATATGCTTAATCTATGTCCATGACCAATGGTCCACTCAATGTCCCAAAAGAAGTTTGCAGAGAAATTCTCCATGGAGTCCCAAGAGTTCTCACCATCTGTATGTGAAGAATTGACCTATATTGAGGATGCTTTTATTTGATGGAATCAACAAGGTCTCTGTTGATTAGGAGACCCCAGTTCTCATTGGTAAAACTGGACTGTAATGAGGAGCAAATAAGCCCTGAATAACTCTACTTGGGTGGTTAGAGGAAGAGTGCTACCATATCAAGGAACTCCCTCCTCAGAGCAATTGTCAGTGGGGCATTTGGAGGAAGGACCAAATCAGATCACTGCATAAAACATAAAGCTCAACATGGTTGTAAGACAGCAAAATGCACATTGCATAGTTTTGGTGTCCCGCTCATCTTCCAGATTGTCCTGGCACTGTTTATTGAGCTGATTTAATCTGGGTAGAAATGTGAGGGGGATGGAGATAAGGGTAGACACATTAAGAGATGATTTCATAGTTCTCTGCTCATTTCTGCCCTTTAAAACTACTTTCAGACCAACTCTATGGCTTGGTGAAGGCAGCCAGATCTACTAGCCATGGTCTACTCCATGGTCTGAGTCTGGATCAGCAGTTTGAGAAACATTCTGGGTGTGTACACATGCCCCACATCCTGAAAGGACAGAGAGATGGAGGAGAAGGGATTGCAGTATGACTGTTTGCCATGGGCTTGCTTCCTCACTTTCCATCTGTTACTCCCTCTCTCTGTCTCTCTGGTGAGTGCACATGCCCACTAGCAAAACACAAAATACAAACCAAAATAACAGAACAGTTACTTTCTTACAGTTCAGAACCCCTGTTTCCTATCCAATTTGTAGCCCTGTAGCTCTCCTTTCCAACCAGAGTCAGAAGCTCATCCCAACTGTTGGAATGCAGGGAGGAGAATCAGAGACAGGTTTGTCTTTTTCCAACTCGTTTTTATTGTCACTTTTCTAGTATGTATAGCTTGGCAGCGCATACCTTCTATATGGCATGTGGCTGAGGGAGTGTGGCATCAGGGAAAATATCTCATATGTCCCGACAAGCCAGTGTACCTTCACCTGCTGTGTGCAACCCCCACGCCTGTCACTGGTTACTGTAACAGCACCAACCAGCCAAAAAAGGATTACATCAGTGTCAGGTTAAACAAGTAGGTGCCTGCCTCTCTCTTCTCTTACTCGACACTGATTTTCCTTATAACTGATCCTGACACAAAGATAGCTCTGACTATAGAAAACAGAGAGAAAAAAAGATGATGAAGAAAGTAACTGTGGATGCAATTGATGTTTTGATCAAGTTTTTTTTTTAATCTAAAGTATCTTAATGACAAAAGATCTTTTTATAATGTCAACTTCAACTTTTTTCTTAATAGACAAAGACTAACTACAAATATTATTTTCTTCAGTTGAAATTTATTGCATAACTTTTTTTCTAAGGTTCTTGTGCCGTAGGGTGTGTGTGTTCACTGAACAGACAGAAAAAGACAGTGAGAAGGGAAGTAAGAAATCATCTCCCAGGTGGATGGCCATGCAGAAATTCCTCCTCCTCCATTCTCCTCCTGGGAATTTGAGTACGCAGGCTCATGTGCCCAGAATGATTTTCAAGTTATCAAGTCTAGGACTCTAACTGTGGAGGTCCAGCACCTTAACCACCATGCTACCTGCTGGCCCCAGCATAACTTTTTATTTACTTTCGATGATTTTCAGTGCTCTCATTTATTCATTCATTCATTTATTTATTTAGTCATTGATTTATTCATTTTCACAGAAATTCCTTTATGCATTACATAAAAATACAGATAAATAGGAATCAATTTTCTTTTCTTTCTAGAGAAATATCTTGAATGCTTTAATTTGAGGGGAATGACAGGGTGAGTATTGATGTAACTTGCAAACACAATTATCTTTTCTAACTGAGATGTGACTTTTAACAAGAAGCCTGAGACAAAATCCTGAACAATAATGCAACTTACTTATGGTCCCAAGATATTTCCATCTTAATTCTAGCTATACTTTACATAAATTTTGGCATACATTCTACCTTCTCAGGTCCTCAGATATGTAAATGAGGAAGCTGGTTTAGAACATTTCTAGTATCCTTCCCAAATGCGATCCTCTATAACCACTTGGGAATAACCCCAGACTATTATGAACATCACTTACTGAAGAAAGAACTGCTGTGACCATTGTACAATTTCTTAGTGCTGTGGGAAATCCATTTAAAGGCCGTTAGATTTTCATTTTAGACTGAAATGTAAAAAAAAAAAAAAAAAAAAAAAAGTGCCAATATAGAAAAAGAAAAAGACATTGAGCTAAAAGGAACATGTTAAACTTTTATTTCATATAGGACAATATATTAAAGAGAAAGTTATGACTTAAGCAAAATTTTATGAGGGCAAAGGTTAAGTCTATCTTGTTTTATTGCTCTATTTCCACTACCAGTTCCGAGAGACAGTTAAGAAGTGATCAAGTAACTACTAGTTGAATGGTGAATACAAATAATTTGCCACAGTGGATAAAAATATTTTGTGCAGAAAAAAAAAAAGATTTAATTAGCTACTACAATTTCTTGCCATCCTCACCCTGCAAGGACCCAGGCCAAATGCTATAGGAATTAAGTAGAAGATACTACTGCAGTCTCTGTCCCAGCATCTACCCAGCAACACCCTGCCTGGTGAGTGACTACAGCATTCCCTCATTGGCCCCTCAGACATTCTTGAAACAAGACAGAGCAGGAGTATTTGATTCCAGTGTGGGTGCTAGATCTCGGTGCAGCAAGAAAATGAAATGCTCTGCAAGAATAACTGGCATGGATGACTTCAGGTTCACCTCTGGAGACTTCCCTGAGTATTCTAGACACACAGGCCTGTGATCTGGAGTTGGTAGAGTCTGGGAGTGGATCATGTGTCCAGACCTTTTTAAGAGGAGTGTCTGTCTGTCTCTGTCTCTCTCCATATCTCTCATTCATGAAAGAAAGAAATAAACTAAAACTAAAAGTAAATAATAAAATCTCAGTTGTAACCACTAGGCCTCTGCATTGGCAGAAGCTGACCATCTCTTGCTTATAGGTTTTTGTTTTTGTTTTTCTTTTTAATTTGCTCCAGAGCCTGAGCACTTACCAGAGAGATGTAGACAGAAAAAGAGAAGGAGGGGAGAAACCAGTCCCCAGGGGAGATAATCACACCACAATCTCTTTTCTTCCTTTCTCCTCTTGGGATTTTGGGTACACACACAGGCACCAGCATGTTTTTCTTTTTGTTTGTTTTGTTTTTGTTTTTTAAGCCATGGGGTTTGGGACTCAGCCATGTGGTCCCAGCTATGTGGAATCCAGGTACCTTAACCACTATGCTACCAGTTAGCCTGACAATTAGCTTTCAATCCTTTATATCAGAATCTTCTTTTGCCCTCCTTTTCTGAGTGCCACCCTGCCTGAATCACTGCTTTAGGTCTCATGTAAATTAGTTGCCAGCTTTCACCATATCTCAGTGTGGTTGGGAACCCAAGGAGAATGCTCACATTCCTATACCTTTAAACAGAAGCCCTTTACCTAAAGCCAAAATCAAAGGCCAAGGCTGCTTTAGCTATGACCAGCAGCTTCCTTTACCCAATAGGAATCTTTTCTACCTAGAATTCTGCATATCACACACTGGCTCATCCTCCCTGGTGCTCACATTGAAACTCCTTCTTATGCAGACTTCTTGCTGCCTTTCTCCTCTGATGTAATCTCCACTTATCGATGGGCCTGACATACACGCCAGCTGGAAGATTCTTTAGCTTAATGTAAATAAATCATCACACCTGCCAAACTGTCCTGCATTGTAATAATTAGTCACTGGTTTCACCTATGGAAGCAATTAACAATGCTTTCTATTTTGGGATCTGAGAACAGGATCTGACAGAAAAGATTAAGTATTTAAGTCCCAATTTTCAAGTTACAAACCAGTGAGAAAAATGTTTCTAGAACTCCTGAACTTTACCACAAAGTTTTTCATCCTACTATTTTTGAAACTTATGGAAGGAGAAAGGTAAAATCCACTCAGGATTTTATTCTTTAAGATGATGCAAAAAGAACTGAAAGTTTTTACCTTCACTTTTCTGATCCTATTGGCTGAAGAAAATATTTGTGAGTATTATTAATTGAGCACCATGTGCCAGACACTGTTCTAGCCCCTGAGGATACAGAAGCGAACAAAAAGTTATCTGCCATCATGTAAGTTTTGTGTTGTTGGAAGAAACATACAAAAAAAGAAAATTAAGTGACAAAAATAATAAGTGGTAAGGAGAAAAATAACACTAGAAAAGGGATAGGAAGTGGTGGGGAAGTATATAAAGACATTTTAGATTGAATGACCAGGGAAAACTATACAAATTAAGTTTAGACACTAGTCCATGCAAATATGTAGAAAGAACATTCCAGGCGGATGGAAAAACAAAAGGAAAAATATTGTATTGGAAGTGTTTGAGGACAGCAAGAAGACTTGTATGGATGAAATGGAGAGAAAGGTTAGAAAAGGAAGTGACTGAATAGCCAGGTAGGTGTGAAATGGGAGAGCCAAGGATACATGTTACAATAAGTGCTTCAGTTTTTACTACGAGGCAAACAAACTATATATATATGTATGTATGTATTGGAAGACATTGAGAGAAGAATGAAGTTATATTTCTCTCTCTAATTTTACTGTTCAAGTTTTATTCCTTCTTTCCATGAGAAAGAGATAACAAGAGAGAAAGATAGGCACCCTCAACAAGGTCTCGTGTCATGATCCCTCTACCCTTCCAAGCTAGCCAGGATTATGGGTATGCACGTGCCTGGCATAAACAGATCCACCAGGAAACTGAACCCTCAGTCTTCCGTATGGATCCAGCATTGCTGAGCAGTGTGTTTCTGTTACATCACAGCAGCCCTCCTTGCAATTTTAGAGAGTTTTATTTGTTGTGTTAAATAAGACTGAAAGGGACAAAAGGTGACTCTTAGAGACAGAACATGTGCAATAATTTGGGCTAACTATGAATTTGAAGCAGTGTCATTCTAGAAGACTGACTGAATTTGGGATTAATTCTAACCTAAAGCTAGCAGGATTTACTGATATATTAAATGAAAGTTATGGAAGAAAGAATGCATTCAAGGATACCTCCAAGTTGTTAAGTCTAATGAGCTGGAAAGAGAGGGCTGTATGATAAAGTGGGGTAGGAAAACCATAAGAGCAAATTTGGAGTGGTTTAAGAATCAGAAGTATAAGTTTACATATGGTAACTTCAAATTGATTGTATGCCACTCAAGTGAGCATTAAGTAGGAAGTGGGACATGAGTCAAGAAAAGAGATCCAAAATGGAGATATAATTCCCGAGATCATAAGTATGTGGATGGTTTTTAAAGATAGAAAGTGGATCAAATCAGCTAGGAAATGATTTTAGATGAGATGAGAATAGATCCAAGAGCAACACTTTGACTGACTTTGAAGTTTAAAAGACTACAAGGATTAAAGACATCAGCAAAAGACATCAGGAGTAGATGCCTGAGATGTAAGGGGAAAAGTAGGTGAGTTTGGTGCTTTAAAGCGCTCTCTCTCTTTATACACACACACACACACACACACACACACACACACACATATATATATATATATACATATATATATATATATAAATATACACACACACACCACATACATACACACACACATAAGTTGTCAGAAAAATCATGACATATTTTTTCTGTTTTTTATGCAAAACCATATGATTTTAATAAGTTCATGAAAAATTGAATTAAAAGATAAAAATATGAAAATAAATTTTACTTATCAACATAGTTCAATCAGCTCCAAGATATCTCTGTAAGCGATGATAACAGCCATTTAGTCCATCCCTGAAGAACTGAAGTTCCTGGGAATTTAATCTTGTCAATGTAATATTTTTTACAGTAGTAACTGAAAAAACACAGGTGCCATTTAATTATTTCTTCAGATTAAAAACCAAGAAGTCAGAATGAGTCAAATCTGGACTGTATGGTAAATATCTAATGATATTTAATTGCATTTCTCACAAAATTGTCCTTGTTTGATGAGAAAAATGAACAGGAACAGAGGACTCCTCTCTGAGGAAGCTTTCTTGGCCATTTTTCCTGCTAATGCTTCAGCTAATTTTCTCAAAACTGTTTATGATAAGTAAGTGTTATTTTTCTTTGGCCCTCCTGAAAATTCAAGAGGCAAAATACCTTGAGCATCCCCCCAAATTGTTGCCATGACAATTACTCTTGACTGACCTACTTTTGGTTGACTAGACCATTTTCCCCCTCATGGGATCCACTACTTTGATTGTATTCATGATGTACTGGTAAAGCCATGTGTCATCTCCTGTCATAAATTCTTCAAAAATAAATAAATAAATAAATAAATAAATGCCTTAGAATCTTTTTTTATGGAAGTTTTATTTATTATCATCATAATCTTGTTTATATTACATTGTGCCGGGGTCCAGCCTCGGCGTGGGTGGGTTATCTCGATGAAGGCGGCGAAGGTGAACAGAAGACAGAGGCCTCGATGCCTTTCATGCACGTCCTATGCCGGACACCCCTCAGAGATCGCTCTCTGAGGAGTGACAACTGCTAGGAATTATCGTGCGTTTTTATTGAAAATGTGTTACATACAAGTAAATGGGAGAGGGACTATGTGTTTTAATTATTAGCTCATAAAGTCTTTTAACAATAAAGAACATAGATTCTATTTAGGGGTGGATTAAGGGTGGGTCTAGTGCAGTTCCTCAATTGTAGGTGGGTCTCCATGGAATGCAGTTTTGGGAAAGCGGTTCCGGTAAGCAGAGATGATTATCAGCTGATGCGGTGCAGCAGCCATCTTGTAATTACTGGGAATGGTGCTGAGAAAAGAAAATCTTAAGAATAGATATTAGTTTTTATGGATCTTAATAAAGAATGATACTTATACACAGTTTTGTAGGGATTTAAAACTTAATTTGAGGAGTCTTAATATATTTATCTATTTCACTTGGAGAAGGCAGAGGTGTCCTGGGCCAGTTTTGGCCTAATCCTATTTTACATAAAGAAAGGAAGAATTTAAGGGCCTTTCAAAGGTCAAGATTACTTTTGCCTAGAAAAAACTTTAGCCCACCCTCTATTGTGACTATAGAGATAAAGCATTGTAATTAATAGTAAGTGATTAGAGCAAAGGGGAGTAGTCGGGGACTTTCTGAAAGATTTTATCGGACTTGCTGAAAGATTTTATCGTATACTCAGGATGTAAAGGAGAGCTATGCAATTCTTTTATAATAGTAAATTGGGGAGTCAGAGGGGGGTCGCTTCCCAGTAAGGCTGCCTCAATTCTCTGGAGCAAATAGCAAGCAGCCTTGCTGACATGCTAACTGACCCAAGCTTTGTTCCAAGGTCGGGGTGCACAACAGTAGCCTTGCCAACGTGTTGATTGATCAAAAGCGAAGCTCAAAGTTCAGGGGGCTCAGACAAATCCTGGGGCCTCACTGAGTCGGACTCCTCCAACATTGAATATAACTTTACAGTGTATTACATTACTTTTTCAAAAGGGAATGCCATGCATGTCAGTCCAAATAGAGACATTAAAATCCCCTCTTCATCATTCAATGTCTTTTCATTGTTTTTCCTGATCATTATTATTATTATTCCAATTATTTTTTTAACCAGTCGATCACTATTTCTCATTTTGCTTGCAAAAAGACTTTATCCATCATGAAATACTTCTCAAACCAATCCAGCTGAGAATACTATACATGTCATCATCAACAGGTAATAAGCCATATCTGTGTCCCAGTAATGTCATGCCTCTCTATTTTTTCTCTTGCTATCTTTCTCTATCCTCTTCTCTTCATGCCCCCCCCTTCATTCTACACTGTCTTATTCTTATTAAGTATTTTTACTACTTTTATGTCCTCCAATATTTCGCTCTCAACTATAGAGTGCAGATAGTAGGTATATAATAAGTGGATATATACAATATCTTTCTTTCATAACCTGAAAACCTTAGAATCTTGATCTCACTTGTTGATCATTTTAATTGACACCTCCGCTCTTGTCTGTACCTAACTGGGTAAAATGGTTTTGACAACCAATGAACAGGAAGTTTGCTCAACCCTAAGTTTTAAGTCAGCACTATATAAGGTGAACCTGTTAATATGTCTATAGTATTGGCTATTGTTTCTTCTATTGATCATCAATTCTCTTCAGTTAAGGCATGAACAAGATTTTTTTTTCTTGGAAATTGATGTGGATATCTGTTGCTGTAGGTGTCATCTTCAACATCATCTCATGACTTCTTGAAATGAGTTATCTGATCATAACTGCTGATTTCTTTGGAGCATTGTTCCTGTAACTTTTTCATAAACCATTACTGATTTCACCATTCTTCCACCAAAGCTTCACCGTAAGTTTGATGGTTGTTCTTACTTCAATTTTAGCAGAATCTGTGTTGCTCCCATCAGAGCTCTTTTCAAATTGTTGTCTGGTCCTTCTCAGTGTATCACACTAGTTCCTATGCAGACATAGTGTAACAAAATAGTATTAATTTATCTTGGTGAAAAAAAAGGAAGTTTACGCATAGTTTCTTCATAATGCATGTGTTCTATAAACTTTTTAAGGCTCTTGGTGTGGGTATGTCTGTGTGTGTGCACATGCACTTGTGTGAGGGTTTGTCACAAATCAGGATCATGCTACAACTAATCGTCTAAAAATCTGTTTTATAAATTAATTTCTTATGGAAAATATTTTATATCTTTACCCTGAAAATTAAAAATACTTTATTTTAAACTTTTTAGCTTTCTGGAAGTATTCTTAATACATAGTATCATGATGAATTTAGAAAAAAGGTGCAACATGGTAAAAATATTGGCTGTGAATTTCCAAAACTACACTTGATCTCTTCTCTTTTGTTAGCAGAAATTCTCTTTGTAAAATAAAAACAAAAAAAAACAGACAAAAAAATACCAAACCAAGTAATAAGGGGGTAGAAACAAAATAGAAATTAAAAAATATTCTTATTATTACTATTAGTAAATCTCAATAAATACCACTTATTTTTAATTAGAATGAGGAAGTAGACTTTGAATAGAGCAGAAATGTTTACAAAAAAAAGATGAAAACAGCTAACAAGTTCTGCTCATTCTTATCACAGATAAAAGTACCATTTCTTCCTGGGATTCTAACATCCGTTGGTTTGACAGAGACAAATGCTATGGCATTCCTTTTAAATCACCTATGTAGAAGCTTGATGATTTTTATTATATAGGAGTGATGAAAAATAAATAATTTAACAGTACTTACAATGTGTTACTATTAGCATATTTAAGACAGCAACAATATGGTGTATTATTTCACTCCATCTGGATAAACAATGAATGAGTAGATGACATTCTATTAGAAGCTAGAAATAGACTACCCTCAAAAACTCATCTCAATGTTCTCTAGACTACTCAAATGAGGGAACACTTTAAACAGTCAATTAGCTATGTCACTAGACATTTTATCTAGGAAAATATAAGTGAAAAATCAAATAAACATTTATTGAGTACTGACTACATTCCAGAAATGATAAGCAGTTTATACCTTGCATGTTTCAGACCATTCACTGCAGGTAAGAGGGGAGTGTTCGGAAATATTCATTTAAAAGCAATTATTTCAAAGAGAATAAGAAAAAACTTATAAAATATGTATTCCTTAATTGAAAGTTTATAAAACTGGCAACCACAATTTGTCAAACAATAATTCTTATATTTCAAGTGTTGCAACAAATTAAACATGTTGATTAAAAGTCTGAGCATTTGTAATAAACATAAAACAATATTCAAGTTCTCTATGTAAAAAATCACATTGAATAAAAACAGCAGAGGTGGTCTAGATAGTAGGTGGCATGGAGGTTAAGGTGCTGGACTCCTGTGTGGAGTCCCAGGTCCAGCAACTTGAGAATCACATTGGGCGTGTGTGTGTGTGTGTGTGTGTGTGTGTGTGTGTGTGTGTGTGTGCCCAAAATCACAAAGGGAGACAAGGGGGAGAAGGGATTGCAGTGTGGCCATTTCCCCCAGGGGGTGATTTTTCACTTTCTCTCTCTCTTTGGCAAGTGCATGTACCCTATAGCAAAGCTAAAAATAAATAAATAAAATAGCATAACATAACAGAGGTGGGCAAGATTAGTCTACTAGGTTTTCCACAAATACCTGTTAATTATCATTCTCCTTCTACGTTTGTATCTTTTTATTGAAAAAAATAAGATGGAATAAAGTACATTATATTTGCAAAGCTGCTTGTTGAGCAGATTTGTAGTAAGAAGTGTTTGGATGCTGTAGAAAGATTGCTGAACTGGTACATACTCCGAGTGGACATCCAATCGCAGCTAATTAGTGAAATTTGCCCTTTAGGTCCTTATGCCCCCTGTTCCCTTCTCTGTAAGATGGAAAGCAAACCAGGACACATTCATGAAAACAGAATGAGAGACTGAAATGGAACTTCAAAACTAAAAGCCAATTCACTTGGAACAATCCTCTGTCTGTAAATACAGACTATATTCTGTACAACTGAAACTAAGAAATAAAATGGTCAGTTTATGTACCTTTTTTCTATTTTTAGAAATTATGTTTTCCCTTATTGACTTTTGTTTTATCTTTTTCTACAAGGGTGCTTCTCCTTTCTTACTTTATTTTTTTTTAATTTCTTTGGTTTTGTTTTCTAGTTGTGTTTTTCCAACATTTAGGTTAAAACAGATTTGTTTCCATAACTCTTTCTTTGGTCTTATTTTTTTGTTCTTTTCTTTTGCATTTCATTTCAATTGGCTTTCTGCAACATCAGTTATGCTCTTCAACAACAATTACATATTTAATTTTTTTATATTATTTTTGGAACTAAGTCTAGAATTTAGGGAATTAAGTCTTACAATTATATTTTGGGTTGTTTTTTGTTTAGTTTATTTTGTTCATATCTTCTACATCATGGTATTTGTTGAATGATTAAATTTCAGACCTGTTTCTGTTCTATTTCTTTCAGAAAACTATTTTAAAAAATAAGTTCTTACTCTCATCCTTTATAACAACTTTTCCCCTTTCTTCATTTTTAAATTTAAATTTATGGGTTTTCTTTCCAATTTTTAAATTTACATTTAATCACTATACATCTACACAATGTACAGGATGGTCTTTCCCAGCATAAATGAAGTGCGTATCAATCAAGTCAGAGATATTACTACCTACATTATTATTAATAATAGATAACTTTTTCTTCATGTGTTTGTTAAATTCCCCTCCTCCCCCATTGCTCCACCTCTCTGATATCTACCCCTTCCTCTACTGCTTCTGGTATCTACAGTTGCTCTCTTTGCTATTGTACCTTCCCATATTTCAGTTTCTGCCATAAAATGCAAATACAAATGAATATATTGAGGAGGAACATAAAATATCTCTCTTCCATAGTCTGGCTTACTTTGCTTAGCATTAAATATTCCATAGTCATCTATTTTGTATCAAATGTCAGTGTCTCATAGCTTTTTATGGCTGAGTAGTATTTCATAGTGTATACACATATTTTTTTTCAATCCAGTCATCTATTCTTAGGCATTTGGGCTGATTCCATATTTTATCAATTGTGAATAATGCTACAATAAAATAGATGTCTGTTTTTCAAACTGAATAATTTCTTATCCTTTGGATAAATATCCAGGAGTATATTACTGGGTTGTATGGTAGTTCTATTAGCAAGTTTTTGAGGAACCTCCATATTGTTCTCCACATTGGCTGTACTAATTTACATTTCCACCAACAGCGTAGGAGAGTTCTCCTTTCACCATAGCCTTGGCCAGCACTTGTCATTTTTCTTGAATCATAGTCATTCTGATGGAGGTTAAGTGGTATCTCATTGTGAGTTTGATTTGCCTTTCCCTGTGGTAAAAGATGTTGATCATTCTTTTATATGCTTTTGACCCTTCCTATGTCTTTCTTGAAGCATTGTCTATTCAGTTCATTTGCTGATTTTTTAATTAGATTGTATATTCTGGTTATCAGTCCTTTATATGAGACATAGTTTGCAAATATATTTTCCCTTTTCCCTTTTCTAAGGCCTCATCTCTTACATGTCTATCCTCCCGCCTTATTTTCTTTGATTAATACTCAGCTATCCTCAGATGAAGTATGATCTGTCTAGGCCTAGAATTTTCTGCCTGGCTGTATATGTAGTGCTGAGTCCTTATGCTCCTTCTCTGTAGGTTTTTTTATGCTCTAAAAGTATTATAAACTTCCCCACTCAGATTTATATCCAGGAACTAGATTAGAAACACAATATCTTAACTCACTTTGTAACATCCCAAATAAATTTATTTAAGGTGGGCCTATCAGACTCAAGTTCAGTCTCATTCAGGTTTTCTGACCCGGAAGATTCTCTGTTCAAGGCTGTGAAACAGTATGTCCCAAGTGCTTCTAGTGTTCTTCCTATGATTTTCCTGTAGATAATTTCTAACTCTGCAATCATCTTCAGATGTGTCAATGTGTTTCCATTTCTTGCATCTAAGTTCCCTCTCCATATTGTCTAGTGGGTATGGATGGTGCTGAGATTAGTGTCTTTTCCAATTACTTTCTTTTTTTTCTTTTTCTTTCTTTTTTTCTTTTTTTTTTTTTTTAATAGCATGTGGGAGATATGGAAGGAAGTATTCTCTATGGGGTTCTAATCCAAGGGTAGACGTGTAGTGAGTGTTCTAAGGATGTATTTCTCAACATTGTCATTGATGATGCAGTAAGTAGTAGTAGTAGACTTAGAATTTCCCAGTTTTTGTTTACATTTAGTTTACTCCACTGTTTTCAGTTTTTGATAGTTAATCTTTTGTATATTTTCATGGATATTTAGTGTGAAGAAAGAAGTCACAGCAAGCACTACAGAATGCTTACAGGTGAAGTAAAGAGCTTTTGAGGCGCATCTGAAATCAAAGCCACTATTTCAGATTACTGGTTATATACACCTATATTTCCTCTAAGTTTCTGTGACAGTTATTGGATTGGACTGTAAAAATTTGACAGTATATTGAAAACACATAAAGAAGTGCTTTTATAGAGAAATCCAAGGTCATAGCTATAAAGAATCCAGATTCTCAAATTTTGTATTTGTCTACTTCTGAGTTCTTAAGCAAAAATATACTGTTCCAGCTCTATAAAATTTAAAAGACATTGAGAATCAGGGAAATACCTTATTTAAACTTTCAAGGAGTGATTTCCAGTTTTTCACATATTCACATTATGTTCTGATTTCAATTATAAATAATTGCTTAAACACACTAGACATAGAAAAGAACTTTAGTTTGAAATACTCCAGCTCCATCACTAACTACATTGTGATGTCGATCATTAATCATAAAATAATGGAATTTTAAAAGCCCCTTAAAAATCAGCTAGAGCAATGGTTCAATGTACTATAAGCTACATTTTCTTTGATAAATTAAAAAAAGTGATGCACTCAAACATTTCCCCACCTTGCCACACATACACACACACACACTCATACATACCACTTGCCACTTTTATTGATAATTGCTGGAATATGTCTTCCTATTTGGCATAGAGGATAAGACCTAATATACATGACTTAACTTTGCAACTATTAGATTGAATATTGATTATGAAATATCAAACTAAAACTAAGAATTTTCGACCTCCCATTTTCTAAGTTAAAAATAAATTGTTTACATTAATCTCTTAAGTTCACGTATGATCAAAGTTATGGAAAAGTACACCCTCATGTCAGATGCTACACGATTTATAAATGGAAGAATTGGGACTGACTCGGCCTTTCCTGAACATCATGTAATCTAGCAAGAGGGTCTATGGGTATTGTTTCCTAAATTGATATCATCTAATGAGGACTCTTCTGGTTTTCCTTTGTATGTACTGTCAGGAGTACTGTGAGCTTCTGGACTACCTTGATCTTCTAACTTTATCCTTCAAATTATGGAATGGCTGCTTCAATTATAAACATGACATTTCTACCATGCAAGCAGGAAGAAAAGGGAGAAAGTAGAAAGGCAGACATTTCTTGGGGTAATCATCTTATGTCTAGTTAACCCAGAAATACATCATGCGATTACCGCTAATCAAGGGAGTACTCAAGAAGGAAAAAATAATAATAATAGGACATATAGCTACTGTAAGCAAAATTCAATCTATTACTAAATAGATTGAGCAGTTGGCAGTGTCTGCCCCATATACATTTCCATGGCTTTCATATTAAGGGATATTTGTAAGAATTGTCAAGAGTACTTAATAAGTTACATTACTATTGGGTTGTCAGAAAAGCTATGAGGTGTTTTTTCCTATGTTTTTCTACGGAAAAATGTGTCATGACTTTTCAACAACCCAATAAATCAGCTTCAAATAATAAAATAGCTTTCTGAAATCTCATTTGCACACTCTATAATTCTTCTAATACCTATTATCTCTTTCTTTTAATTTCAAATTGCAATTGATAATGAATTGTGACCTTTTCTCAAATATCAATCATTGAATATAATATTCTGGAATGATGAGTGTTTTAACCTTATAAGTTAATCATGCTCTTCTAGGCCAAATGATTGGCTAATTTGAAACAACCTATTCATGATAATATTTATTTGTTAAAGTCATATGCACCACTCTGAGTGAAGTCTGACTATATGGTAAGCCAGAAATGTATTTTATTTATTTACTTTTTATTTTTTTGCCATGGGGTAAGTGTACTCACCAGAAAGAGACAGAGAAATGGACAGAGGCAACGTGAGAAATCTCCCAGTGAGGATGGTCGTGCTGCAGTCCTTCCTCCATTCTTTTGGGGTTTTGTGTATGCACACACATGTACCCAGCAGGAGTTTCAAGCCTCCAAGCCTGAGACTCAAATCTCAGTAGGCCTTGTAAGAATCTAGTGCCTTGGAGCCAGCAGAGTCATGGTGGTTAAGGATGCTGGACTCCCATATGGCTAACTGAGGTACACCTGGAGCCTTGCTTTCTCACTTTCTCTCTCTCTCTCTCTTGTTGTGTCTTTCTCTGGTCAAATAAAAATAAGTGAAAAAAGTTAAATAAACATCTTTTCCAATTTTGTATTTATAAATGGGCTCGTTAATAATTATTTTTTCCATGCTACCTGTTTAGCTATCATATCAATCTGTTTGTAAGATGAGCCGTTGTTTACTAGAACAGAATTAGTAAGTCAATGCTCAGGTGGAAAGACCCTGCAACCCCTCAATTTAAAGTTACAGTGGTTGCAATAGAAAAGAAAAAGTTCTAGTAATGTTTACCATTATTAGTATTATAGATTGATATACCCATTGATAGATTATAATGACAAAAAAATTGAATACAAATAATTAAGTAAATAAGTCAAACTTCTAGAATAGCAATTTGCTTTAGCATAGGCAAAGTAGTTAAGAACATTCAGAAGTTTAATTAAACAGGTTCACATGCAGCTTGTTTTTCTTACTAGCTGTATTTTGATAGCGCTGTTTCTTTTATAAAACAAAAGGTTAAAATTCACATTCTATAAATATAATGCAGATAGTGCTTCCAGGGCCCATAAATAATTGGTACTTGCCTACTTTGTGTATTAGCACCTGTAGAATGGATATGACCAAATTTCATGGAGTCATATTGAGGGTCAATTAAGATAATACATGCAAAAAGCTTATTCTAATATCTGGAATATAATACTTATTTACATATTATTAGTTTCAGAAATTGGCTATGCCCCCATCAGTAAAATAAATATAAGCCATCAGGTTTAACACTCCCCAGTTTTTGTCTATATCATCTCTTGCTTTTTTCATTTTTACTTATTCTGGGATTTTATAAGAAAAAAAATTCTCTGAATTTCCAACTTTAACCAGGTCTGAATAGTGACACAAGCATCCATCTTAGCTCTCATTCTATTTGGAAGCCATTACAAACTACATTCTTTTCTCTACAGAATTTCCATGTTAACCATATTTTCCACGAAAAGTTTAAATTAGTAACACTCTTTTTTTTTTTTTTTTTGGAGAGATTTTTCTGCTATAGGGCGTGTGCGCTCACCAGGCAGACAGAGAGAGACATAGAGATAGAAAGTGAGAAGTCACCCCCCAGGGAGGATGGCCATGCTGCAATCCCTTCTCCTCCATTCTCCTCTCGGGATCTTGGGCATGCACGCACACGCGCCTGGCGTGAGTTTTAAACCACCGGGTCTGGGACTCAAACCGCGGTCGGCTACGTGGGAGTCCAGCGACATAGCCATTATGCTAACTGCTGGTCCCGTAAAACTCTTTAATCTAATAAATACTTCAGAATATCTAATCCACAAACCAAAGTTCTTTACATGTGTGCATGTACAAGAGTATGCATATGCATTCGTGCACACACACACACACACACACACACACACACGAAACACTTTTCAAAAAATAAATTGACATAAAATTATTCATAAGAATGAGTAGAGAGCTCATACAATGGCCAATGATGCCAATATTATAATAGTACTTTACCTAAATTATGCTGGCTACACAGTTACAGAGTTTTGCTACAATTTGAAACTTATGTTAAGATTTTGTGTGGCCTACTAGTACTTCAAAGAGTAATTTAATCTCTACCTTATAGCTACTCATCTATTTCTTTTAGGGTGTTACTGAATCTGGTCAACATTTTAGTAAAATTTTAGGGTAGAATATGACTAGAATTATTTTTTTAAGAATTATTCTATTTCATTTTATTTATTTACTTACTTACATTTGACCAGAAAGGGACAGAGTGAGAGTGAGGGAGGGAGAGTGAGAAAGCAAACCACCAGGTCCAGGACTTGAATCGTGGTCAGCCACATGGGAGACCAGCGTCCTTAACTACCACACCACCTCCTAGTCCCATGAATAGAAGTAGCAAATAAAATAGTAAAACAAAAAATGAACCCTGAAAAACTTGCATTCATTAGGTTTTTGACATTATTGTATTTCACAAATGTATCTATTAAATAATTCCAGTAAGTTAACAATTATTTTCCATTTAAGTTCAATTTTATTGATTTTAATATAAATTCATACATATGAAAATTGTAGAAAAAGACATTGCCGAAAAAAATTCTTTCATTTTTTTAACTTTATCTTGCTTAGAAAAATCAATATTTTCATTATTGTATTCACACAATCAAAAAGAGCAATTTAGCCATAGGGATGTTTGAACATTAACTTTTCATTACACTTAGTAATGCAGTTATGCAATAATGCAATTACGCAATGATTTAGCACATCTATTTTTCATTGAATTATTTATATCATTTTTCATATTCATACTCAACTATTAAAATGTGAATTTTATTTCTCTGAAAAAGTATTAATTTACTATATCAAATGAAAAATAGAAAGTATTAATCAAGAGCACATGTATTTTCTGATCATTTTTAATAAGGATTCCTTTAACACACTGTATAAAAATGTCAGGGGAACCAGCAGTTAGTGTAATGGCTATGTCGCTGGACTCCCACGTAGTCAACCGCGGTTCGTGTCCTGGACCCGATGGCTTAAAACTCATACCAGGCGCGTGTGTGTGCGTGCCCAAGGTCCCGAGAGGAGAATGGAGGAGAAGGGATTGCGGCGTGACCATTCCCCCTGGGGGATGATTTCTCGCTTTCTGTCTCTATGTCTCTGTCTGTCTGGCGAGCGCACGTGCCCTATAGCAAAAACCTCTCCAAAAAAAAATAATAATAATAATAAATAAATAAATAAAAATGTCAGTACTTTTCTCTATGTTGTAAAAATGCTTGAAATATAAATGGGATGCTGACACCAAATTCTTAAAATATTCTTCCAACATAGTGAGATTGGAGTTAAACTCCACTTAAAGGTAGATAGGACAAAGGGCCCGAAAGGAAGTCATGATGTCTTTAACGAAGTCTCTGTGTTTTTCTTCTATGGTCTGGTTAACGTATAACATATACCCCTTTTATATGTCTCTAAAGAATTTGAATCTTGGGGACCAGCAGTTAGCATAATGGCTATGTTGTTGGACTCCCATGTAGTCGACCACAGTTCGAGTCCCGGACCCCGCGGCTTAAACTCATGCCAGGCGCATTTGCGTGCGTGCCCAAGATCCCAAGAAGAGAATGGAGAAGGGATTGTGGCGTGGCCATCCCCCTTGGGGGGGGTGATTTCTTGCTTTCTGTCTCTGTGTCTCTCTGGTGAGTGCACGTGCCCTATGGCAAAAACCTCCCCAAAAAAAAAAAAAAAAAGAATTTGAATCTTTTCTAATAAGGCAGGAGATAGGGATATTGAGCACAGACAAGGTAAAGGCCCAATGGAGTCACAATGGTTAAATTTTGATAACCAAAAGCTGGCTACATTGAGACTCAAAGCCACTGTAGCTAAGAGTAGCAATTTCTACTTAGTAAGAATATTCTAAGAAGTACAAAACTTTATGGGCCATTGACCACAGGAAGAATAGGGTACTAAATCACTCAAACCACCATGTAACTATTTTTTTTTTAAATTTTCTTATTTATTTATTATTTTTTAGAGATTTTTGCTTGAGAGACAGGAAGGGAGAAATCATCCCCTCACCTGCTGCATTCCCTTCTCCTCCATTCTCCTCTCAGGATCCTGGGCACACATGCACACACACCCAGTGTGAGTTCCAAGACACCGGGTCTGGGACTTGAACCATGGTTGACTATCTGAGGAGTCCAGCAACATAACCATTATGCCATCTTATGATCCCTATTAATTTATTTTTAATTTATTTTATACATTCAGTCACTTAGCTTGTAAAATGAATTTACCCAACATGAATACACTTTACACCAGTCCAGTTGAGGATACTATACACACATTCATCGACAGATAATCGATTTCTGTCTCATAAATTTCTTGCTTCTCTGTTTTTCTCCTTAATTTCTTTCCTCATACTCTCCCCTTCTCCACTCTTTTTCCACATTGTCTTCAGTAATCTCAACCATTTTCCATGCTTCTCTATCCTCTAATCTTTCCACTATAGTGTGTAGACAGTAGATGTATCTTAAGTGGAGACATACAATGTCTCTCTTTCAAAGCCTTGCTTACTTCACTCACTAGTAAATCTTCTATGTTCATCCACTTTCTATCAAATGCCAGGATCTTATGGTTTTTTTATGGTAGAGTAGAATTCCATAGAGTATTTGTGCCACACTTTTTCAATCCATTCATCTGTTTGTGGACATTTGGGTTGCTTCCATGTCTGACAATTGTGAATAACGCTGCAATAAACATAGATGTACACTTTCCCAATTGAGTAGTCTCTTATCCATTGGCTAGATACTCAGGAGTGGAATTGGTGGATCATACGGTAATCCTATTTGTAGACTTTGAGTAACTTCTGTATTGTTCTCCATAGTGGCTGGACCAATTTACATTCCCACCAACATTGTAGGAGAGTTCCCTTTTCACTACAGCTCTGCCAGCACTTAGCATTTTTTTTTTTTTTTAATCTTCACCATCCTGACTAGGGTAAGTGGTATCTCATTGTGATTTTGATCTTCATCTCCCTTATGATGAGGGATGTCAAGCATTTTTTCATATGGTGTTTGGTTGTTCTTCATGTCTTCCTTAGACAGTTGTTTGTTCAGATCATTTTACTGTCTTTAAATTGGGCTGATAATTTTTTTTTTTTTTTTTCCCCAAGGAATCTACTTGGGTTCCTTAGGAATAAATTTAACCAAAGAAATCAAAGACCTCTCTAAGGAAAACGATGAAAACCTCAAGAGTAATTGAAAATAATGCAAACAATATCCCATTATCCTGAGTTGGAAGAATTAATATAATCAAAATGACAATTCCACTTCAATTAATTTATATATTTAAAGCAATCTCAATCAAATTACCAGAAACATTCTCCACAGATTAGGAAAGACAATCATAGAATTTATCTGGAATCATAAAAGGCCCCGTATTGCCAAAGCAATTCTGCACAAAGAGAGTAGAGTAGGAGACATCTCATTCCTTGGCCCCCAAATAGATTATAAAACTGTGATAATCAAAACAGCATGGTATTGGCACAAAAACAGACATGTGGACCAGTGGAACAGAATAAAGACCCCAGATATAAATTCCCCAAACACACAGTCAACTGATTTTTGACAAGAGGTACCAATCAATCCAGTGAGAAATGGAAAATCTCTTTAGCAAATGGTGCTGAAAAAATAGTATCCACCTGCCGAAACATGACCCCTATCTCTCACAATTAACAAAAAATCAACTCAAAGTGGATCAAAGATCTAAACCTAAGACCTCAAGGCACTAAACTACCCAACAGAAAAAATTGGGTTACTCTGAGAGACATTGGGGTAAGTGAAGACTTCTTAAATAAGACCCCCAAAGCACAGGCAATAATCTCAAAAATAAAACAAATGAAATTACATCAGATTAAAAAGTTTCTGCACAGCAAAAGACACAGTAATTAGTGAGAATGGACAACTTTCGGAATGGGAGACTATATTTGTAAACTATGCCTCAGATAAGAGACCAGAATACACAGGTACCTCAGCCATGTAACTAGTTTCTAAAAGCTCATTTCCTTATCAGAAAGCCAGTTCATTGTTCAAACTGCTAGATTAAAAGTCCCTCACCTCCAGCTCCTCTTCAGCAACCATCAGGGACCCCTCCCTGCTTGGGAGCTCTCTTCTTCTTTCTCTCTCTTAGTAAATTCCACATTGCTATCTTACTCTGTGTCCAAGTCTTGAGTTCTTACATCGGGCAAGAACCAGTACGAATGTTGAGTCTGTTCGCCCAGTACTACTGCATCAATAGCTGTAGCAAACTATCTCTAAGTTGTGCATAGTTACTTAGAATAGAAAGAAAATAAGGAATTTTAATCTTAAATTGGTAGTAAGAATGTTAATGAACCACTTTCCCTATCTATTGTAAATTATACTGATAGCATGAATTAAAATTAATTTAATGTCCATGAAGAATATGTAGATACTAAGGCATAAAATCTATTATTAGAAATTTTGTAGCTCACTAAAATTAGTCATTGGATCAGGAAACAAAGGTTTACAACACTAGGCAGTTTTTTTTAAGAGGTTTTTACTATAGGGTGTGTGCACTTGCCAGAGAGAGAGACAGAGACAGAGACAGTGAGAGAGAAAGTGAGAAATCACCCCCATGTGGGGATGGCCACACCACAATCCCTTCTCCTCCATTCTCTTCCTGGGATTTTGCACACACATATGTCCAGAGTGATTTTCAAGTTACCGAGTCTGGGACTCAAACTGTGGTCAGTCATGTAGGAGTCCAGCAATGTAATGACTGTGCCATCTGCTGACCCCCAGGTAGTGTTTTTTTAAAAAACAAAAAACAAAAACAAACAAACAAAAATCCAGCACATCGTGAATAACTGTGCTGGAAAAGCCAATGGCAAATACCTAAAGTGGGCAATGAAAACGAATATGCTGACATAATAAATCACTACATATGAAATGAGAGAGATGCATTTTTGTTATTTAAATGAACAATATTTTTGAATAAAACTCAGCTCTATTAGTTCTGAGAGTTTGGTCCTAGTTACAAATTAAGTATTTAAATGTAATGACTAAAATAAGTCTAAAAGTCATCTAAAAGTCAGATGGTCTAAATGCAAATAGATTTAAATAAATATATATTCCAAAATACTACTCCAAATCATCACCTTTATTTTTCTTATTACATAATGCAAAATGCTCCTGAAAAGAAAGCATAAGATATTGCAGATCAAAGAGTTTATCTTCCTTTTCATTGGAAAAAAGATTTGCTTCTTGAGTCTTAAAGACCAAGGAAAGGAAGCAAGCCCATGTGGTGGTTAAGGCAACTGGATCCCTCATGGCCAATTGCATGGTTCAAGTTACATACCTGACAGTTTGAAAAACATGCTGGGTGAGTGTGTGTGCATGCCCAAAATCTCAAAAGAAGCAAAGGGGAGGGTATTGCTGCCTGGGTTTCCCCACAGTGGTTGCTTTCTCTCACTCTCTTTCACTCTGTCTCAACAGCAAGCACATGCACTCACTGGCAAATAAAAAAAAGAAGAGGAAGAAGAAGACCAGGAGAAAAGAAAGTGAGACTAATAAATGAACTTGTGTGCTAAGTCCTTTCTCAGACATTACAAAGTCCCTATAGAATAACTGGGCACCTAAACATAATAATATCTTCACTGAAATCTTTATTAAAACAGAATGTCATTCTGTTATTCTGAGAAATGGGATACCACCAAAATTCAATGGTATCTGCAGTACTGAACAGAAAACCATTTACCAGATATAATGAAACGATCTCTTTAAAAATACATGAGGGGCAAATGTGTTCTCTTTATGAGCTTCACAGATTTGATGCACATTCTAATTTCTTTCTATTGTAGCTTCCAGGGTTCCATTGATATTGCGGTGTGGGAGGATTTTTATGGTGTGAGTCTGTTACCAGGAGTTATATGACAGCATTAATTAAGTTGTTCTTTGAGAAAATGAAAGCAAGAAACATGCATATTTGCCTTTCTTCCAATAAACACTTAAATACAGAAATGTGGAGGAATTCCTGGCATACTTAATCAGCTTGATTGCTTTCTCTGATCTAAAAGATAGGCAACTTGATGTGGCTTACTTCCTCCCTCCTTCCTTCCCTCCTTTCCTTCCTTCCTATATCCTTTGCTTTAAAGAGGATTTCTACTTTTGTAATAACAAAGATCAGTTAGAAGAAACAACTATTAAACATGGATACAGTATGATCTTTCAGTCATGGAGGACTTTAAGAAAAATACGTGCAGGGGACCAGCTGTTGGCGTAATGGCCATGTCACTGGGCTTCCACGTAGCTGACCCCGGTTTGAGTCCTGGACCCAGTGACTTAAACTCATGCTGGGCACATGTGCGTGTGTGCCCAAGATCCTGAGAGGAGAATGGAGGAGAAGGGATTGCAGCATGGCCATGCCCCCTGGGGGGGGAGTGATTTCTCATTTTCTGTCTCACTGTCTCTCTCGGTCCTTCTGGTGAGCGTACATACCCTATAGCAAAAAAAAAAAAACAAAAAAAAAAAAAAAAAAAAAAAAAAAAAAAAAAAAAAAAAAAAAAAAAACCTCTCCAATAATAATAATAATATAAAAAAAGAAAAATACATGCAAACACATGCAACAAAATTGAGCTTCAAGAGTCATTGAGGCCTATGAGCAGCTTTCTTAAATAATTTGTCTTATACACGTGTGGTGTTTTATCGGTGTTTGCTGGAAGAAAAGAAACAATCCTTCATATGTAGTGCTACTACTTAATTATTTAACATTTTTTTTAAGGTTTTTGCCATAAGGTTCTTGCACTTGCTGGAGAGAGACAGTAAGAGGGAAAGTGAGGAATCACCCCCCACGGACAGGGACAGCCATGCTGCTATCCCTTCACCATCCACTGTCCTTCCAGGATTTTGGACATGCATGTACATGTACCTGGATTGACTTTTAAGCCTCCAGGTCCAAGACCCCAACCAGAGTTGGCCATGTGAGAGTCCAGCACCTTAACCATCATGTCTCCTGCTGACCCCTAGCACTACTACTACATTTTTTTTTTGGAAAGGTTTTTGCTATATGGTGCATGCATTTGCCAGAAAGACAGAAAGCAAGAAATCACCCCTCATGGGGGATGGCCATGCTGAAATTCTTTCTCCTCTCAGGATTTTGTGTATGCACGCACATGCACCTGGCCTGAGTTTTAAGCCTCTCAGCCCAGGACTTGAACTGCAGTCAAATACATGGGAGTTTAGCAATGTAAGCACCATGCCATCTGCTGGTCCCACCTACTACTTTTTTTTTTTTTTTTTAAAAAAACAATCCCATAGCATTTATTGCCAACTAGTAATAACATAACGGTAATCAAAACAATATGAACAAATTTTTAGAACTATACTCTCCACGAAGGGAACAAACTACTGTCTTCTCAGCAAGTCCTCACTTCGTTGATCATTTCTAGTTGGAGACACTTTGTAGCAGAGTTATATTATCTCCTTTTAACATGATCCGACCCAGTTGTTTTCTTGACTTTGTTTTAGAATGAATCTCCTCTGCATCATCTAATACAAGGTTCATATACTCATCAAAACCAATGATACAGCCTTCTATCCGCATATTTACTTGCTCATAGAGCCACACCTGAATCCGGGATCTATTCTGCAAGTATCTGAAGATGAGGTTGATGGGCTGCACCATCACCTTCTGCACTTTCTGGCCCTGGCCTCGGTACGCCATGGTGGAATCTCACAAAGGCCTGAAGGATCATTTAGAGGCATATTTTGAGAAAGGAGATCTCTCTTTCCTGATTCTCTAAGTATGTTTCTTCTGTTCTTACTCATGTCCCACATGAGCTTTAACTTCATTTGCCCCTTTGCCTTTCTTCAGGAATCAGAAGCTTATAGGTTTTTAGAAAGTTGTATTTATGCAGAAGGTACAAAGGGTAGAGTCAAAGTCCTTCCATGTGCTAGATCAGACCTCTTCTACCTCCAACTATATGAGCTAACTCACTGTGCCAATTTACCTCACTCACTTCCCAGTGTCCTAACAATAGTGACACTAACATATCTTTTCTTTTTTCTGGGGGGGGGGTGCAGTTTTTATATTTTAAAGAGATTTTTACTATAAGGCATGTGCCCTTACTGGAGAGACAGAGACAGAGACAGAAAACAAGAAATCACCAAGAAAGCCCCATTGCCATGGGGCTGGTCATACCTTCTTCTCCATTCTCCTCTCAGGACTTTGGGCATGTGCACACACACACTTGACATGAGTTTCCATCTGCTGGATCCAGGATTTGAACCCAGTAGGTCACATATGAGTCCAGTGCCTTAACCACTATGCCACAGCTAACCCCAACAATTTTGTGATTTCTACTGCCAAAACATGTGTAGATAGTGCTGATTAATTACTGAAGTTTATTCATAATTGAAAGACATGCTAAAATATCTTTGAAAAATAAGTACTTTTGAAAAAGAAGTACTTTTTCTCATCTAAATTTGTAGTCCTCATGAGTTTCACTCAGAATGTTCAGGAAGCTATGAACCCCTTGTTCAGAACCCTGACTAGTCCACAGTCCCCAGGTAATAACTATGAATGTCTTTTAAATTCTAGGGATGTGTCAGTGTGAGTTAGGTGGGGATTGGCTGCTTGCTCTCCCAACTCTCTGTCCTGTGTGAAAAGGCCAAAGCACAGTCCCCACGGTAAGCAAAATGGCAGGTGTGGAAGTGAACGCACATTTAAATACTGGTGGGCAACATCAGGAAGATTATTTTGATGTGCCAGTGGTTTGAAAATCTTTCAAAAAGTCTAAAATTCTAAGTACTGATTTTTTTTTTCAGGTTTTTGCTACAGTACATGAGTGCTTCCCAGAGAGAGAGAGAGAGAGAAAGTAAAAAAATTACCCCAAATAATCTCCCAGGGGAATGGCCATATTGCAGTCCCTTCTATTGCAGTCCCTTCTCCTCCATTCTCCTCTAAGGATTTTTGGTATGTATGCACACCCTTCCCATATGTTTTTCAAGTTTTCGGATCTGGTCTTCAAACCACACAGTCAGCCATGTGGGATTCAACTGTCCTAACCTCCATGACTCCTTTTGGTCCGGTACTGCATATTGCATTAAGGCTCAAAATACTTGTGCCTGACCTCACCATTTATTCTCCATCCCCTTGCTTTTATTTGTCTCTTTAGACCACTGATCACTAACTAAACATAAAAACACACAGACATGCACACACATGTTAGTCTCTAAGACATATTTACTTTTTTGTTGTTGTTGTTAACTATTTCACTATATACCCCAATAGACCATAGACTCTGTAAAAGTCAGAACTTTTGTAGGACCAGCCAGTGGTGCAGCAGTAATACACGGCTCAGCAAGGGTGAGCCACATGGCTCCATATGTACGTCTGAAGAGTTCCGTGAACACATTAAGTATACATGTGGGTGATCTAGGGCTGACCAAGGCAGAAGGTGAATTGCAAAGTGGGGATCCTATTAGGGCTGTCTCCCTCTCTCTCTGAAGTTACCAAATTATAAAATATATCTTATAGGCTATATGTTTCTATTTGTACAAATTATTTTAAAATTTAAAAACGATATAGACTGGGATGAGTAAAATTCAAGATTTCTTAATTGTTAGCTCTAAGAGGGTAATGCCAAAATTAGGTAATGCCCAAATCACAAGCTAGCACAAAGCCTACTAAGACAAAAATATGGTAATAGAACTATAATGCTTATATAATGGGATGAAGAATCATTATTATTATCAGATCATATGAAGAAGCAATTAATAATCTATTGGTAAATTCAAGCAGGAGGTGTTCTCATGTAAGACTTGCATTTAGAAGAGTATATGTACAATATTGAACCTATGCTTGACTGGAAAAGCAAAACTCTCGATTTATAAAGTTGCCTGGAAAAAAATTAGCCTATTTTTTTCACCTTAGCTAGAATTATCTAAGGGCACCTTCAGATCTTCCTGGAGGTAGGAGGAAGATGCAATGTTTAAAATGAAAGGAGACATTAGGAGAGCTGTAGGAGGAATGAGTGAAGTGATGTAGGCTGTAGCAAAAGCACAGCAGTGCGTTAGAGAGATGTGACCTTGATGTGGGTGGTGAGGAGAAGGCAGTGAGAAATGTGCTGTAGGAATAAAAAATAGAGTACTTGGAAGAAAACTGAATTTTAAGAGATGCTTAGTGGCAGGGCCGGGAAGCCAAATGCACATTGTGAAAACAGCACTAGGCCTTGTTCCCGGTTCAGTGAGAGGTGCTCTGTCACCCAGTAGGCCTGAAGAATTTGTCTGCTATTGTCATTTAGGTTGATTAACTCATGGACCTCTCCTCGAGTAATTGGTACTTTATATGTAAGATTAATCTGGGAAGAATGAAACACCATGCGATAGAATAAACTCCATTCCTTTTATTATTTCTTATTAAAGATTCTTCCTGATTCTAATGAGAACCCGTAGACTGGTGAGGATGTTAAGGATTAAGCTCCGATATCATGCACTGGTTGACACGGCTACATGGTAGGCTGAGGCCACATGGGAGGCCCAGGTTCTATTCTTAGACTACCCTTAAAAGCCAAGTATAGTGGCATGTACCTCTAGTCCCAGTGACTCAGCAGACTTAGGCAGCAGGCTGTAGCAAAAGCACAGCAGTGCGTTAGAGAGATGTGACCTTGATGTGGGTGGTGAGGAGAAGGCAGTGAGAAATGTGCTGTAGGAATAAAAAATAGAGTACTTGGAAGAAAACTGAATTTTAAGAGATGCTTAGTGGCAGGCCAGGAAAGCCAAATGCACATTGTGAAAACAGCACTAGGCCTTGTTCCCGGTTCAGTGAGAGGTGCTCTGTCACCCAGTAGGCCTGAAGAATTTGTCTGCTATTGTCATTTAGGTTGATTAACTCATGGACCTCTCCTCGAGTAATTGGTACTTTATATGTAAGATTAATCTGGGAAGAATGAAACACCATGCGATAGAATAAACTCCATTCCTTTTATTATTTCTTATTAAAGATTCTTCCTGATTCTAATGAGAACCCGTAGACTGGTGAGGATGTTAAGGATTAAGCTCCGATATCATGCACTGGTTGACACGGCTACATGGTAGGCTGAGGCCACATGGGAGGCCCAGGTTCTATTCTTAGACTACCCTTAAAAGCCAAGTATAGTGGCATGTACCTCTAGTCCCAGTGACTCAGCAGACTGAGACAGCAGGA
>NW_006159928.1:2749169-2767925 GCF_000334495.1 Tupaia belangeri chinensis
AAAAAGAAAGAAAGAAAAGAAAAAAAATAGTTTAGGGGCCAGCAAGTCGTGTGGTGGTTAAAGCATTGGATTCCCACATGGCCAATGGCTATTCAAGACCAAGACCTGATGGCTTGAAAATCACACCAGGCACATGTGCATGCATGCCCAAAATGCAGAGAGAGGAGTGGAAGAAAAGGGCATGGCATGGCCATCTCCCATGGGGGGTTTGATTTCTCACTTTCCTTCTCTGTTTCTATCACTCTCCAGCCAATGCATGGGCCCTATGGCAAAAACCCAAAACAAAAACAAAAACAAAAAACAAAACAAACAAAAATGTAGGCGTTTAGATAGTCTTGGGTATAATTCTTAGTTTTTCCACCTACCTGTTGTGAAACATAAAGCAAGTACTTAATTTCCCTAAATACCAGTTCACTTTAGAATGAAATGAGTTAAAGAAACAGGGCATAGCACCAGGACCAGCACACACATGATAAGCCCCCTTAAGTTTTGGGTATTATTATTGTTTTTGTTACTGTTGCTATTGTTTTATTATGTGTTACATATGGGTCGATTTGTTTGATCCAGGTCAATTTGATTTTTTAAAAGTTTTCCACTCCATCCTTTTTGTTTAAGTATCCAGAAACTAATATTTTACATAGTGTTCTTTGTAACTTGTATTGATGCTAACATGTCTGCTTGTGTCTGAGTTACTCTCAATTTATTCACTAATATTGAAGTTGAAATGGATTTACTCAAAATATAGAAACCAAGAGATTATGACTAAGTTTATACTGATCTAGGCATATAAAAATGATAATTAAACAATATTAGATTTGCTGAATTTTCTCTGTACCTAATCAGTTATCAGCAGTTTCTCACTAATCTCCATTGCACACAATTCTTAGGCACAGAAATATCAATAAAAAACAGACTTTCCTGGGTCTTAATATTTTCAAGAAATTTATAGGATTTCAAGCAGATGATTTTCTATTTTAAAGAGGTAAATATACCAAAATAGGTAATACTAAAACATGACACCAAACAACTTATCTCATTTCAGTAAAATGCTTTGCTGCTCAAAAGAAGATGAAAGAAAAAGAGACACCCACATTGCCAATTAATCCCACTTGCCAATCTATATTGGTATATATTTTACATAAGAGTAACTGCTTTTCTGTAAAGGATTTTCAAACCACAATCTAATCATTCCACCTCAACTTGACACTTGCCTTAAAAGTATACATCAGTAGTTTTGAGGCAGATTATTTGTATGACTTATTTATTTATAACTTACTTTGTTCCCAAAGAACAAAGTCTATAATCAATTTGAAAACAAAACACTATTATTCAGATTTACAGTGATAGAGGAGTCTTACAAAATTATGAAAGCAATCTGAGAATACACGTAATTAGAGCGTAGTTCCAAAATGGCCTCAAACTATCCAGTGACAGCCACTTGGTAACATGCCAGAAAAGAAAAAAATGAAAACATGCATGTGTGTGCAGAAACAAATACTTGATAAAAAGAGGTTCCAGGGGGAAAAATAAAATGTAGTGTTTACTAATCTACCCAAGGTATGAAACCACCCTGGTATTCACTGGAGGGGAGAAAAAATAGGGGTTGCTTCAGAAAGGGTTTAATTTTTTTTTTTTTTTTTGAGAGAGGTTTTTGGTATAGGGTGCGTGTGCTCGCCAGAAAGAGACAGAGAGACAGAAAGAGAGAAATCACCCCCCATAGGGGATGGCCACACCACAATCTCTTCTCCATTCTCCTCTTGGGATCTTGGGTATGTACACACATGATCCCGGCATGAGTTTAAGACACTGGATCTGGGACTCGAACTGCAGTCTGTTACATGGGAGTCCGGTGACATAGCCATTAATTGGGTTTAATTGGTTTAAAATTAGTTTAAAAGGGCCAGTAGACGGCATGGTGGTTAAGGCACTGGATTCCCACATGGCCAGCTTGGTGATTTGAGTCCCAGATCCGGCAACTTGAAAAGCACAACAAATAAATAAATAAATAAATGTTTAAAAACTGAAAGAGAGAGAGAAAAAGAGAAACAGAGACCATAAAATGAGCCTAAAAAGGTAAAATAAAGTTTTGAACATCTAACTTGGGAATATGCATAAATTCCATCAACACATGTGCAAGAAATTGTATATCAATAATATAGTATTACCACTATCTTGTTTTGAGGATTTTCTGCAGAGTGATACAGGAACTGGGAACATCCATATGTTCATCAACAGCAATATGGATACCTGTAGGTTATTTTTATAGTAAACTATAATTCAGGAATGATAATATTAAAAACAACCAATATTCAAAACACTGAATGAATTTCATAAAAGCAATATTTAATAAAGTAATTCAGACACAAAGAACATACTGTATGATTCCACTTATGTAAAATTTTAAAACTCATACATGAGACTATTCATTAAAAGTCTGTTGTGAGGAAGCCTGGAGTGTCGGAGGATAGGGGCTGAGCAGATATTAAGGGACTTCCAGGATTTTCGTCATGTTCTGTGTATATGATCAGGGCACTGGTTACACAGATGTATTCACTTTGTGAATATTCATTGAGCTGCTTGCTTATAATTAGTGTTCTTTTCTTTCTACACATAAGTTAAAAATTACTTTAAAATAAAAGACCTTGTAGGTTATTTTATTCATTTTTTTTTTGAGAGGTTTTTGCTATTTGGCGCATATGCTCACCAGAAAGATAAGAGAGTGACAGAAAGACAGAAAAGGAGAAATCACCCCTCGGGGGCCACAATCCCTTCTCCTCCATTCTCCTCTTGGGATCTTGGGCACGCACACACACACATCCAGCGTGAGTTTAAGCCACCAGGTCCAGGACTCGAACTGCGGTCGACTACATGGGATTCCAGCAACATAGCCATTATGCCAACTGCTGGTCCCCTGTGTAGGTTTTCTAATGCCTCCCACTGAAACATCCACCAGTGTCATGTGCGTTGTTGCCTATGGAAAAGCTGCAATGTTCCAGACTTCTAAATGTATAGTTTGTTCAGAGCGCTGTGATCACATACTTATTCATCTAAACTAAGACTAGCTGACATCCTCAACAAAATTGATTCCTCTCTGAAGATTATATTTCAATTGACAAAATATTGGGTCTTTGGAAAAGTCATGATGTGCTTTTTATATATAAAAAAAAAGTATAGAAAAATATGGCCTGACTTTTCCAATGACTCAGTACATTCTCTACAAGAACAAAGCAAATTCTGTGAATTAGAAGTTCTTTTCCATTCTTAATTTTGGGGTCTTTTTAATTAAATATGTACATATTTTAGCCCATGGTTTTCCACACATGTTGTGTTTCACTTCAAGTATCCTTCTTAAACAAAAATTCATCAACTAATGTTGTTATTTATGTTCATTTTGAATGATTTACCCAGTGTAGTGCTATGAAATTATTGGGCTTCTTAATTATTTTCCTTTACAGAACATAAATGTATCAAGTTAAAAATAAGAATACAATTAAAAGAGACCTGTACAAGTGGAAATATTCTAAAATTTGATTACAGAATGAAATCTTAAACACTATGTAAACCGTCATCATCTAATTTGTTCAGTTCCTCCTTTGCTTTTGTGGACATACATTTTAATGGTTTCCTGTTTACATGTTTTATTTTAATAAAAGTTTTGACTCAACAAAGGCTTCAAAGCTGAAATTATTTGATGCTTTAATTGGTTAATACTTTAAGATTTCAAAGAAAAGTTGAATAAAAGGCAAATCAAATTTAGGACTTATATAACAAAAATAATTTAAAATCATTGTAGTATGTTTAGGTTGCTTTGCAAAGTAAATTTCAAAGGCTCATATATAAGAAGACTTAATAAAGCTCATGAACATGTTTGTTATGGGAAACTATGTATGGATTTCAACATATTTTTATGGCAAAAAAAGAAAGAAAACTCCCAGACTTCTTGAAAGCCTCTTATAGATTTAAAATCAATTGATAAAAGAAAGTTAAGTCAGAAAGTATAAAGTTTGAAGTTGGCCCACTCTGGTGATACACTGGCAAGCAAACTGGAAACCATGTGGTCAAGTATGGATTTGGATGCCCAGATTGGGATAAAAACATGCTGGGTGTGTGCATGTTCAAGATTCTTATGGTCTGGAGATCTAGGAATCTGGGATTGCACTGGGATGAGACTCTTCAGAGGGTTTCTCTCTCGCTCTCTCTCGTACATGAATGAGCAGTTTATCATGAATAAAACAAAAAACAAGAAATTTAGAAAGCATGCACTGCAAAGTTGAAATATTCTTTGTATTCAACATTGGTTCCATTACAAAGAAGTTACTTTCACTGTATATGTACGAACCTTCTTGTATATTTTGGTACTTCAGCTTCTACTTTAATTGATATAACTAGTTTTTACACAATTATAAATTAGGATTTGTTTCAGTCTGGTTTTCTTGTGCCTAACAACTTAATACCATGCCGAATGAAGAATAGAGGTTTATTTAGCTCAAGATCTTGAAAGCCCAAGGGCAAGGAGTCACAACTAGTGAGAATCTTCTTGTTTTGGGGATTTTCTGCAGAGCCCGCAGGTGGTACAGGCACCACATTACAAGAACTTAAACATCTCCTTGTCAGTTCTCATCTCTACCTCCTACAAAGTCACTACAATTCAATTACAGGGCCTCATCCTCCTGATCTCAATCTCTCAAAGACCTGAACTTTCAACACAGAGGTAGATTAAGTTTCCACTCTAAATACCTTCAGAATAGAACCAAATTTCAACTAATAAAATTTGGAAGACACATTGAAATCCTAGCAGTGTTCATCACAACCAGTTCAAAGTACAGTTCTATTTCTTACACTTCCTTAATAAGCACTTGCTTTTATTTCCACACTGTGCTCTACAGAAAACTATTATTTTTGGTTTTATTGTCAGAAGGTATATGTGCTCACCAGGCAAAGACAGAGAGAGGGAAAGGAAGAAAGCATGAGCAGTGAGGTGTGGTCAGGCAATTCCTTCTCCTCTCCTTCCTGATTCTGTCAGGATTCAGGGCACACAGTCACTTGTGTCCAGTGTGTGCACCCTAGCCACTGGGGCCAGTTTTAAACCATGATCATTCATATAAATCTGACTCCCTTAAACACTAGGCAAAAGCCACCCCCCAAAAAAAACATCTTTAATTTGAATGTTAATTAAGGTATGTCCATATTTTAAATGATGTCAGATTTTTTCACTCTTGACCTATGAATTTCCAAATCTTTATGTAGATAAATAAATTGGATGAAATGATACTAACACTTTTTTTTTTTGAGAAGTTTTTGCTATAGGGTGCATGTGCTTGTCAGAAAGACAGAGAGAGACAGAGAGACAGAAAGTGAGCAATCACTCCCCAAGGGGGATGGCCATGCCACAGTCCCTTCTCCTCTGTTCTCCTCTCAGGATCTTGGGCACGCACGCACACGTGCCTGGCCTGAGTTTAAGTCGCCAGGTCCAGGACTTGAACTGCAGTCAACTACATGGGAGTCCAGCCACATAGCCATTACGCCAATTGCTGATCCCCTAACACTTTTTTGAATTAACTTTCTTGATAGCTATTTGAAGTATCTGATGTCATTAATATAAAATTTATATTATTCAAGCATTTGTAAAATTATTCTTCTATTAATGAAATTAAAATAACTAGGTACCCAGTGAAACTTGGAATTGAAAGCAAACAATTTGATTTAAATGCAAAAATCAATCTTTATGAAGTAAATTGCAAACATACCTGCTAATATTGCCTGGCTTCTTAAAATAACTCCCAATTTTTGAAGCAGATGTTGAAATTTGCCACAATTTTTAGTTTCTATGTGTTCATGCTATCACTAGACTCTCATAGTAAATGATGAATACCAACAAACATTATGTGTAAGTTATAAGTTTATAGTCAGATTTTGAAAGAAATTAAAATACAGCAGACTTATCATTAGATGCTGATTTTCCTTTACCTCACATTCATTACTGCACAAAATAGTTTACTATAGCAACTAGACAGTGGCATAGCAGTAAAAGTGGACTCTGCAAGGTTGACCCATATGAGAAGTTTCTAGATTCATGTTCTCAGAGATCTCTCTGAGTATGCCTGGCATATGCATGCCCATGATACAGGGTCAGCTGAAGGTGGGGTGAATCACAGCATCATGTCCATGTTGGGGGTGATGTCATTCTCTCTCTCTCTCTCTCTAATGCTAACAGAAGAAATAAATAAACTCTTCAAAACAAGTTCTCACTATGAAGTAAAAAACTATAATAAAATGTTAGGATCAGCAGATGGTGTAGGGGTAACATCACTGGTCTCTCACGCAGTCCACATCTATTCAAATCCCAGACCTGGTGGCTAAAAAGTCACACTGCATATGAACATGCAGTCTAAGATCGTGAGAGGAGACTGGAGGAGAAGCGATTGCAGCATGGCCATCCCTCTGGAGGACAATTTCTCGCTTTCTGTCTATCTCTGTCTCTCCAGTGAATGCGTGCGCCCTCTAGCAAAAAAAATCTCTCTAAACATTTTTTTTTTAAATAATGAAATGTTTCAAAACAACAAAACTGACAAACATTGAGGGACAAGCAGATGGTGTAGCAGTTACAGCCCTAGATTCCCATGTAGTTGACTGCAGTTCTGTCCCAGACCTGGTAACTTAAAAATCACACTGGGAGTATGTATGTGTGCCCAAGATCCCAGAAGGAAAATGGAGCAGAAGGGATATTGGCATGGCCTAGGGAGTGATTTCTCACTTTCTGTCTGTCTCTGTTTCTCCAATGAGTGCATGTGCCCTACAGCAAAAATATCTCTAAACAAACAATAAACAAAACTTACTGTAGCAAAGATGTAAAGATTTTTCTCTTTACATTCTAGGACAGGATTGCTCAGCCTCTATACATACTATTCTCATGGATACTTTGTATAAAATTCAAAACTGTAATCTTCTATTATTTCCCATTGCTGTCACTCACTTGTGACCTGACCAAGTGCGTCTCGTAGTGTGCAACAAGGGCACCACTAAAGGGGAGGAAACATTACGGGGCCATTGCTGCCTACACTGAAAAGAGTGAGTTGTATCGTCCATTTAATACCGAGCACACTTCATTTATCACACCCTATCCTTGAAAGGGATGTATCAGCTATCCTACTTCTCTCTCACTTAGATAATAGTTTATCTCTGGTCATCTTTCAGATTTACCTGGTTAAAATAAGAACTCTGCTCACTGCACATACATCTCCCAGCACTAGATCAGACCATAACTAACGTTGGACCTATATATTGTTGTTCTACAAGACACACCTTATCTTATTTTAATGAAAATAATAACATTTCATTAAAAATAAAAACTCTGTGACTGATGCTAAAATCCGTGGGATCTTGAGACTCAGCTACCAAGTTAAGATTTTAAATTATGAATGCTTTAAGATGTCTATGTTGATATTTGCCTTATTAACCCTAGAAATAAAGCTTTTATGATAAAAATGTTTACAGGTAAAGATATAATGCTTTCTATCAATCTCATAGTTCTACTCAATGTGGGAATTTAAAAAAAATAGAAGGCACTTAAACGAATTTTAAAAAAGCAGTCTAAAGCACCCCATAAAGACACATAAGCTGGAACCACATGGGGGCACAGAAGTAAAACCTGTTGCTCTATGAGGCTGACCCTCATGGGAAGACTCCCTTCATGTGTGGAGCCCTCCCTGATTATCCCAGAGATGCATGAGCTCATAGCCTGAAGTTAGGAGTAGACTGCAGTGTCTGGACCCAGTTCAGGGTGCTCTTATAGTGTCTCTGTTTCTCTCCCTCATAGAAGAGATAAATGAATAAACTTTATATATGAAAAAAGAAACCGGCAGAGCAGGCTGCAAGTTGGATAATTCTAGGCAATTAGAAATGTATTAAGTATAGTTATCCAGAAAGACAAAACCAGTAGGAGAGATGGATGATAGAGAGATGAGCAATGATAGATAAGTAGACAGATATAGATATTGATAGGTAGATATAGATATGATACAGACTTATAAGAGGGGAGTTATTAAGAGAATTGGCTTACATAATTACAGAAGCTGAGAGGTCCCCTGAGAGGCTGTCTGTGAGCTGGGGACCCAGGGATTCTAGTAATGAGGCTAGCCAAGTTCAAAGACCTTGAAACAGGGAACCAGCAGTTAGCATAATGGCTATGTTGCTGGACTCCCACGTAGTCGACCGCGGTTGGCATCCCAGACCTGGTGGCTTAAAACTCACGCTGGGTGCATGTGCATGTGTGCCCAAGATCCCTAGAGGAGAATGGAGGAGAAGGGATTGCAGCGTGACCATCCCCTCTAGGGGGTGATTTCTCGCTTTCTGTCTCTCTGTCTCTCTCTGTCTGTCTGGCGAGCGCATGCACCCTATAGCAAAAACCTCTCCAAAAAAAAAAAAAAAAGACCTTGAAACAAGGAAAACTGATGGTGTAACTCTCACTGTAAGGCTAACGACCTAAGAATCCTTTTTTTGGCGGGGGGAACATTGGTATATGATCTAGAGGGCAAAGATCAGGAAGACTACAATTCTTATGTCCAAGAACAGGAGGATATTGGTGTCCCAATTCCAGGAAGAAGAGAGAGATCATACTCTCTTTTCCTCTGTCTTTTTGTTCTATTTGGGCCCCTCCAGGATTGGGTGGTTGCCACTCACATTAAGGGAGGATCTTTCTCACTCAGTCCACAGACTCAAATCCTGTTCCCTCCAGAAGCATCCTCACAGACACACTCAGACATAATTATCTATCAGCCCTCTAGGCTTTCTTTCATTTAGCCATTTTACACATAAAATCAGAAATCACAGAAGGCTAATGAATTTATATTATGTTTTCTCCATTGGCTAATAAGTGCCATGTTGTTATATTCTATTTGAATTGTTAGAAAATTAATAACCTTCTCTGTTTAATAAATAGTTCACTAGATTACATTTGTAGGTGGTAACCCAATGATTCTTTGATATCCACTTGGAGTTGGTAGCTTCCCCATTGATTTTTTTTTTTTTTTGGTAAACTATAGGATTTTATTTTTTCTATTTTTCCTTTTTACATTCAATCACTGTGTATAATTACAGCATACCAAATGGATTTTCCCATCATGAATACACTGCATTTAACACTTGGTGTTTGATTCTGCAGAAATATGTTGCCTGGGAAATTCTATGCTACATTATTTTGCATATACCTCTAGTACCTTTGATTTATAGAGTCAATATAACTGATCACCTGTTGACATTTTTCTTAATCTGAATGTGCATATAGTAAAATGGACATGCAAGAAATTGTCTCTCTATTTTTTTTTTTTTTTGAGAGAAAGACTTTCGCTATGGGGCACATGCGCTTGCTTGAGATACAGAGAGAGATAGAGAGACAGAAAGCGAGAAATCACCCCCTGAGGGGACGGCCACAACACGATCCCTTCTCCTCCATTATCCTCTCGCACGCGCACACTCCTGGCATGTGTTTTAAGTCACTGGGTCCAGGACTCGAACCACAGTCGACTATATGGAAGTCCAGAGGTGTAACCATTATACCATGTGATAGTCTCCCAAATTATCTTTTAATAGAATGTCTCAACTATCAATTATGATTTTTCTCCCATGACATCACCATCTTATTTGTAATAAAAGCTTTTATTTTCAATAGACAAAAATAATTTTTTGTTTTGGCACCCACGGAAGTTGTCACTGTGAGGGACCAGCAGTTAGTGTAATGACTATGTCGCTGGACTCCCACGTAGTTGACCGCGGTTCGAGTCCCGGACCCGATGGCTTAAACTCACGCCGGGCACATGTGCGTGCGTGCCCAAGATCCCGAGAGGAGAATGGAGGAGAAAGGATTGCAGTGTGGCCATCCCCTCTGTGGAGTGGTTTCTTGCTTTCTATCTCTCTGTCTCTCTCTGTCTGTCTGGCGCATAGCTAAAAACTCTCCAAAAAAAAAAAAAAAAAAAGAAAAAACAAAAATTGTCACTGTGAGATTTCAAAATATTCATATTAATAAAAATCATATTTTCATATTATACTTTCTTTTGTAGGAAGAACAAATCTGATTCCCAAAATAGACAACTTTTTGAAATATAGTGAGATAATTTTTGAGTTTTTAGACAATCATTGCTTATTACCCTCATTTCCTCAGCCTAATCCCTCCATATATGTTTTCTATTGAAATTCAATTTAAGCTATTAAACCAAAACATCTTTTGCATCTTCTTGTATTTCCTAACTGATTTTGATTTCATGGCTGTCATTGTGACATGAACAAATTAAACTGTGAATAATTGAGCATTTTGTATTATAATAATGGCAATAATATTGGCTGATCACTGTATAATACTTTGACTTGTTCCCTCTAATCTAGTTATTCAGCTGAGAGAAGTAATTCACAAGCTTGGTAAGTTACTATTTTTGTCCTAGAAATCTAAGAAAAGACATGATGGCCAGTAATATTTTAAATTATGAATTTATATTTCATGTATTTTAAATAAAGTTTTACACAATCTTATGAAACACCAAAATTACTAAAGTTTTCTCTAAAAATGTTAGAGGAGTCATGTTGTAAGGATTTACTGGGAAACTTCAGGAGAATGAATGAACACAGAATCTTCCTTGTCATTCTCTGATTATTCCAATAACTTCTTTTATTTGAGGTAAGTCATAACAACACCACAGGTCTCAACCATAAACTGAGGAATTGGCTATGCTGACCAAGGTCCATTACAGTTTTATACTTACAATAGTCTCCCCTGACCCATGGGGAATGTATTATAAGACTCCCAATGAAGGCTTGAGACTGGATAGTACTCTGGTTTTTCAGTCAGATAACTGACATGGCTACTAAGTGACTAAGGGGAGCTATGAGCATGTAGCATGGGTAGGTTGGTCAAAGGGGCGATTCACAGAGTGGAACGGTGTGAGATTTTTATCATGCTACTCAGAAGAGCATGCGATTGAAACCTTACAAATTGTCTATTCCTAGAACTTTCCATTTACTATTTTCAGACCACAGTTGACCACAGGTAACTGAAAGCACAGAAAATAAACCAACAGAAAATGAATCTATGGATAAGAAGAGCCTACTTATTAACTTAGAACCAAAAGAGCAATTGATGTATATCTGAAGAAACTCTTATTAAAGTTTCTAAAGTGGTTTTCCGCACATGATTCCTGTTTATCTGGCTAATTTCTTCTCAACCTCCAGGTCTCAGCTAAGAGCCTTCACTGTCCCCATCACACTCAAGTGAGATTTGCTGTGTTCTCTTATGTTCTCCCATAACATCCTGGATTTACTCCTTTCATAAAGCCAAATGTCAGTCTTTTAATTGCATATTGTGTACTGCCTCAGGAATAAAAATGTGTCTTATTCACAATGTATTTCCAACATATACCACGATGCTCAGCATTAATAAATGTCCAGTAAATGTGTTGAATGAATGAAGTATTAAAGCTTGTACTTGCAAAAGCAATTTCTTTAGGGCCAGCAGTTGGCATGGAGATTAAGACGCTGGATCCTACATAGCTGACTTCATGGTCTGAGTATCAGGCCCTCCAGCCTAAAAAACACTCAGGCCACATGTGCGTGAATTCACTTGTGTGTGCATCCCCAACATCCTGAGAGAATTGAGGAGAAGGGATTGCAACATGGCCATTCTCTCGGGGCATGGGGAAGGTGATTTCCCACTTTCGAGCCTAAAAAACACTCAGGGCACATGTGTGTGAATTCACTTGTGTGTGCATCCCCAAAATCCTGAGAGAATTGAGGAGAAGGGATTGCAGCATGGCCATTCTCTTGGGGCAGGGGGAAGGTGATTTCCCACTTTCCATCTCTCTGTTTATTGCTGTTTCTCTTTGTATAGCACACATGCCCTATAGCAAAAATCAGCAGGATTTTTGTTGTTGTTATTGTTGTTGTTGTTTGTTAGTTTCAGAGGTCATGTGCATTTTCCAGAGAAAGAGAGAGAGAAACCCTCCACTCTGTGGGGCTCAATCACAACACAATCCTTGTTCCTCCATCTCTCCATTCTGTCAGGATTTTGGACACACACACACTCGGTGTGGTTTTCAAGCCCTCAGGGCCAGGAATCGAACCATGGTAGATCATATGGGATCTGGTTCTCAATGTACAGTACTTAATCTCTGTGCTGTGGAGCCAGCCTTATAAAAGCAATTTCTATAAATTCTGCTTTAGAATATGCACCAAGTACAATCCAAGTAAACTGAGTAATTTTGTACTAAATGTCAATGACAAATTTGAACGTTACTTTTATATGTGGAGACTTTAAAAAGGTTACAGAAGGGGCCAGCAGGTGGTGTGGTGATTGAGGCGCTGGATTCCCATGTGGCCTACCATGGTTCAACTTCCGGTCCTGGAGGCTTGTTTTCTCTCTTTGTGTGTCTCTCTCTGGTCAAGTTACAAAATAATAATAAATAAAATTTAATAAATATTTCTTTAAAAAAAGTTTAGAGAAAAATAGAATTATAGTACAAATTAGTGTGAAGAAATTTTTTTAAATCCACCCATATAGTTTTCTCATTTTGTATATTTTAAATGAATTTTTTGAAGCTGTGTCATTTAATAAAATAAAGTTAGTAAATGTTCCCACTTAATTATGCTCCCCTCTAATATTTTGTTGTTTGTTGTTTTAAGTTTTTAATGAATATATGTAGAAGAAGATAAAAATACATACCCAGACATTTTGTTACATATAGGTAAATTTCTTGATGATTACTTTCTTAGGAAATTTCAAATGAAATATAATTATTATTAAATATGGCTTTAAGTTATTTTTGATTAGGAGATTTAAATGTATACACATACTATTTACAAAGTCTAATGAAATATCAACTGAATATGTTAAAAGAACACAGCATCATAGTCACTTGCTTAATTATTTTTGCCTTCTGTATAATAATTAAGATGATTGAAAGGATACAAGAAATGAGGAGTGCAAATTAATACTGCCTGTCTTTGTAGTGAGGAAAGAATACATAAGACATTGGATGTAACCAAATTTGTAATTATTTCCTCTAGGAAGGGTATAAGAAGAGATGTATCATGAAGCTAACTATGTTTTGAACAATTGCATGCTTGTTCACAATGTTTTAGAAAGTGTTCTTTTTTTCAATGTACCAAAGGTGACAAGAGATCACAATTCTCTTTGTTCAGTCTACCTCGAAGAATATTCTTTATAGATCAAAGGTCAAATTCATAGGCTCCCCCAGTGCAGGAAATGAAAAACAAGTTCTAAGAATGCAGCTTATGAACATTAAGTGCTTTAGGATATGAGGCTTGCCCAAAAGGAATTTTCTAGCAAGGTTTAGAGTACAGAGACAAAGGATGGCACAAGGCAAATAAAGTGACTTTAATCAGAAATGGTCTTGAAGGAATCTTTCTTTCCTTTATGTAAAGGTTCACATCTAGAATTATAATGTATTTCTTCTTTTCCCTCATAACAAGTAAAACAACATGGTATTTTTCATAGAGGCCATATTTAATCTATGTCAGTTTTCTAGGGTTGTAATCAATGATATAATTGACCAAAGTTTGAAAAATGCTTGAGACATCATGAAGTAAGTATAGCTACTGAGCCATCCTTATATCTGAATACAGAAAGTGCTAGCTATGAAATTATACTGGGAAATTTTACTGTGCAACTGTGGTGTAGCAAGAGTCTTATGAGAATTCTATTGTTATAGTGTCCTCAAACATAAAATTTATATTCTAGTAGAATGTATAGCAAAATTACTATTACCAAACTAGCTTAAATCCTATAAGACAATTTACATGTATTTATTTATAAGCATATACTTTTTGGGAGCCAGACAGTGGCACAGTAGCTGGTTAGTGTCTGGAGACTTTCCCTGTTACACTAGGTACACATGTGCCTGTGGTCCAGGCTGAGTAATGATAGGGGTAGATAATGGCACCAAGACCTTTTCAGAGGTACTGTATCTCTGTCTCTCTTTCTCTTTCATTAATGACATAAATTAATTCATTTTTTAAAAATAAACACTTTATCCTTAAAAATGGAGTGTACAAATAGAAACTAAAGACTTTTAACTCCAGACTACCCAAATACAGCCATCTAATATAAATGCATATATTATAGTATATTTGATTTTCCCTTAGAAAACAGACATAATCACTTGCTTCTGAGAACAGCCACATAGTAGAAGGAGAATGAGTTTGGAAATCATTTCTTGTTCTAAGTGACAGTCCCTCAATTTACTACCTGAGTGCTCTTGAAACATAATAAGATGCTTTCCTCTAAATAGCACCTACCTGGTAATGAGGATTAAATAATCAATATATAGCAAAAGTTGACATTCTATTTTATAGGAAAAAATGGAGTTCAGGTGGTTTAGTCTGGCCCCCTTAATTCCTAATTTATCATGTTTGAAGGTCACAGGGTTAACAATTTATGTTATTAATTGTAGTGTACTTGCATGCTTGTTACATAATTATGACTTTGCTGTTTCATGCCATGACATGTAACATGCATGTGTGTATTCAATAGTCTGTTTTTGGCAATGCATCACCATTGTCTGTAGTGCCTTTTAGAGAAAGGGAGCGCTTGTTTAGCTAGATAACCTTACTCTGCTTGGCTTTGGTTCTGCTAGCTAGCCGTGTTCAGCCTGGCTTTGGTTCAGCCTGCTCAGCACTGATGGCTTTGGCTTGGTTTGGCCTTGACTGGGATCAACTCAAAGCCTCAACTCAGCTCCACACTGTGAGCTTTAAGAGGGAGGAAGCCATTCTATGAGCACTCTTCATGAGATTATAAAGTCTAGGAAGGAGGAAGCACTTTGTGAGTGTGACTAGAGCTCTGTGAGCTTACCTTGAACTCAACAATAAACAGGACATCAGTGTCTCAAGTTTTTTTCCAACTCCCTGGGCCTCCAAAATAACCTCAGAAAACAATTGTAATTATTGCTTCCTTTTAATATGCAAAAATGCTATATTACTTAAATTTATAATAAAGACACATTAAACCAAAGCATATTATAAATTTTAGCATAATTAATATTTCTAAAGTTCTTTTTGAGAGAATTTTGCTATAGGGCACATGTGCTTGCCAAAAAGACAGACAGAGACTGAAAGACAGAAACTGAGAAATCAATCCCCAGGGTTAATGACCACACTGCTGTCCCTTCACCTTCATTCTCCTCTTGGGATCTTGAGCACATACTCACATGTGCTCCGCATAATTTTTAACCCACCAGGTCTGGGATTTGAACCACTGTTGACTATGTGGGAGTCCAAGGAAGTAACCATTACACCATCTGCTGATCCCAATATTTTTAAAGTTCTATAACTTCAACTACATCTTTACATATGACATAATATAGACCCAGGAGAGTTAAGCAAGTTGACCAAGGTTACAAGTACTGGAAATAGAAATAAAACATTTTCTTTAAATATATAGTCTAGTGATTTTCCCTGTCACACCTTCTTCAGAAGTTACATTGCAAAAACCAAAACAGGAAATGTTATGCAAGCCAACTACAAAAAAATTCTTCAAATCTTAAATGTGTTGACAGACTGACAGAAGTTCTAATTGCCTAAAATTCAGGTTTTAAACTGGTCTAGAACTACTTATTTGAATATTGAATATTATGTGGGAGAGTGGAAAAGATAGTCTTTTCATTGTTCATCCCACTTAGAGATAAATGAAATCATCTTCAGGCTGAGTTATAGTGTCTACTATGTAAAATCTTGTTCCCAGTTTTTAAAAAATCTTGAATATAATTTTATTAGTTAGAAATGCAAACACAAAAATTCCATGGTTATAGTCCTTTGCCAAGATTGTCTCAGTTTTTCTTATATAGAACTCTCATGAACAAGATACCATTTTGTGAAGTAGTTCCCTCCACATTTTTGTAAAAGTATAAACCATCATTCAAAATATTTATGGTTGGAAAAGGATGCAGAGTCACTCAAAAGAGGGAAAAATGAAGAACATATTACAAAACCTAGAATTCTCTCCACATCTCTTATGTTCTTGAATTTAAAGCTATACTCAAAATACATGCACTTTTTGTGGTATTTAATACAAATTTTAACCAACTGGGATGATTAGAAATATATGTATTCTTGTCCAAATGAGAAATCTGTTATTTTAACTAAGTAAAGTAAATATAATAAACCTTCCCTGGAAAATAGAAAAATACCAACATTTTGAGACCGAACAATTGGAATTAGAAATTGAAGCTCAGGTTGGTAAGTTTTCCTGTTTCTTTGGATATCTGCTTACCCTGTGATTATGTGAATGTGAGTAAGTTTTTATTATTATTTTTTAATTCAATACTAATGTGTTCCCGCTACATTTTCTTCTAATGCCAGAGTGCATGTGTGCTCTTCAGAGGGAGAAATAGAGTGAGACTCAGAAAGTATTCTCAAATAAGGTTTAACCACACCACAATCTCTCCTCCTTTATTTATTTATTTATTTATTTATTTATTTATTTATTGAGATATTTTTGCTGTAGGGCACATATGCTCACCAGAAAGACAGAGAGAGACAGAGAGATAGAAAGCGGGAACCCCCCACCCCCACCCCGGGGGATGGCCAGGCCACAATCCCTTCTCCTCCATTCTCCTCTCAGGATCTTGGGCTCGCATGCACATGTGCCCAGCGTGAGTTTAAGCCACCAAGCTTCGAATGCGGTTGACTACATGGACATCCAGCAACATAGCCATTATGCTAACTGCTGGTCCCCCTCCTTTATTTCTTCATCCTCTTTTGATTAAGGACATATATACATACATACCTGGTATGTTTTCCAAGTCTGTGAGGCTGGGATTCAAATTATATGATCAGTCATTTGAGATCTAGCTCTCTTAACCACTCGACACATGACCAGCTCATGTTTCTACTATAATAAAATTATTTTTAAAAGCAACAATGATTATAAAATTATAATTATGATTATATTCTACTATTTCTCAGACATTTTTAAAATGATTATTGAATTTTAATTCTCAATACAGTCTTATTAGATTAGTATTTTTATTTTTATATCTTTTAAAAGAATTATGTTATTTAACTTTATTTATTTATTTTAACTTGACCGGAGAGGGACAAAATGAGAGAGAGAGAGAGAGAGAGAGAGAAAGAGAGAGAAAGAGAGAGAGAGAGAGAGAAACTGAGAAATCAAACCACCAGGTCTGGGACTTGAACCGCAGTTAGCCATGTAGGAGTCCAGCGCCTCCAACCACCATGCCACCCACAAGTCCCTAGTACTGTTATTTATATTTTATAAAGAAAGAAACTGAAGCTTAGTCATAAGTAAATAGCACAATTTAACAGAGCTAAGATGAAAACTAGATCTGTTTTTAAGATTCAAAGTTTACTTTTTCCACTGTCTACTCTTAATACTTCTATTGATTGTTATTTATTAGAAAGAGTTTAAAAAGTAAGATTCCTATTTCCTTCATCATAGAGGATTTCATCATAAAGGTTACTTTACTAGAAATAACATTCCCCAAAAGAAAGAACACAGTTTGTTCCAAATTCTTGCAAGTATTGCTATTACTCTATTTTTAATAGGATTCATATGTAGTACCATTCAAAATTTTTCTCATCCTTCTTTCTTCATATTAATTAGTTAATTTTGTTTTTAGTAATATTTTAGAATCTTAGAACTGAAAGATATCAGAGTTTCACTCCCAAATGATATGAGAATCTTTTCTCCAATCTACTTTAATCAACTCATTTGAAAAATTAAGAGAGTAGGATATTACTTGCTTCAGAGCATTTTAGACTGATTGACTTATATATGTAACATGTTGAAAATACTCCGATTATGTACGTACTATATAATTTATAAAGATTACTTTAATATAGTTTGGAAATATAGATAGCTCTTTCAGGGTTGAAATAAAATTTATAATAGTGCAGAACAAATAAAATCAGAAAGTAATTTAACTTTCAGATTCAATGAATGAACTATAGAGATCTAACCTGAGCACTTTCCAAGTATACATAAATGTTTTTCTATGGATAATTATCATTATTTGGTCCAAGACTTATTATGCCAAAACACAGATTTTATGAACCTTAGCATTTCAGAAATAAACTATTGCTCGGCTATTTATGAGAACTAAAAAATCTTTGCATACCGAAAGTTCTACATGCTATAAGTTATATTAGTTTGAATTGAACGATATGAATGATTATTTTTATGATAATATACTTAAAAGTTTTAGACTGATGAGTTTACACTATAGAAAAAATACAAAAGGGAAATGATTAAAACAAAATTAAATATCTTTTTTAAATATAGGAAAAAGGATTCTGAAAGCAAACCCTGACAGATGAGGTGATTTTCCAGTTAATCCTGGACATGTAATAAGATGTCTATCTTTACACAACCATAAATTATAAACCATCCTGTAAAACAACAATGGGCCCTACTGTGGTAGAGCTTACTGCTAAGACACTGTGTTCCCTAGGCTGGGAACACATGGGAGGCTGCCAGGGTCCAGCCTCGTCGTGGGTGGGTTATCTCGACGGGGGCAGTGAAGGTGAACAGAAGACAGAGGCCTCGATGCCTTTTCATGCACGTTCTTTGCCGGACGCCCCTCAAAGATTGCTCTCTGAGGAGTGACAACTGCTAGGAATCATCGTGCATTTTTATTGAAAACGTGTTACATGCAAGTAAAGGGAGAGGGACTACGTGTTTCAATTATCAGCTCATAAAGTTTTAAGAATAGGGAACATAGATTCTATTCAGGGTTGGAT
>NW_006159928.1:2767936-2771684 GCF_000334495.1 Tupaia belangeri chinensis
TTACTGGGAATGGTGCTGAGAAAAGAAAATCTCAAGAATAGTTATTAGTTCTTATGGATTTTAATAAAGAATGATAGTTTTGTAGGGATCTAAAACTTAATTTGAGGAATCCTAATATATTTATCTATTTCACTTGGAGAGGGCGGAGGTGTCCTGGGCCAGTTTTGGCCTAATCCTATTTTAGGTAAAGAAAGGATTAAGTTTACCTTAAATGTATTTTGAAGGGCCTTCCAAAGGTCAAGATTATTTCTGCCTAGAAAGAACTTCAACCCACCCTCTATTGTGACCATGGAGATAAAGCTTTGTAATTAATAGTAAGTAATTAGAGCAAAGGAGAGCGGGACTTCCTGGAAGATTTTATTATATACTCAGGATGTATAGAGAGCTATGTAATTATTTTATAATAGTATACTGGGGAGCCAGAGGGGGGTCGCTTCCCAGTAAGGCTGCCACAGTTTCTGGAGCAAATAGCAAACAACCTTGTTGACATGCTAATTGACCCAAGCCTTGTTCCAAGGTGGGGGGGGGGCGCACAACAGTGGCCTTGCCAACGTGTTGATTCCACCTGAAGCGAAGCTCAAAGGTCAGGGGGCTCAGACAGATCCTGGGGCCTCGCTGGGTCAGACTCCTCCAGGAGGCCAGGGCTTGATTCCTGATTCATTCTAAAGGCTGAGCACCTGTATTCCCAGCTGGGAAGCTGAGGCAGGAGGATTGTGACATAATAAGCCCCTGTCTTAAAAAAAAAAAAAAAGAAAGAAAAAGAAAAGAAAGAAAGAAAAGAAGCAAATATTGTCTTTTTATCTGGTCTCAGAATGTATGTGTAATAAATGTATTTAAAGTAGCAAAAGTTTCTACAACTAGTGGTAGAGAATTAGAGATTTGCGGTAGATTAGCCAAGACATTGGTATGATTCAACATGTAAGATCATAAGCATCTCCAGAATTGCCCAGCCCAAGGAATTTTTTTCACTAACTTTTTAAAAACCTGAAAGTATTAATAGATGTAGAGTTCAGAAAACAGAGAGACATTTAAATATATATTTATTACTTCAGGTTTCTAATGTAGCAGACTTGGCCAGGCAAATCAGGTGACATCATTACTTCAGGCCTGTAGAAGGGACATAATGTTCCTACCTCCTCCCCAACGCACAAGCTTTTGGCACCACTTAAGAGCTTTCTGGCCTGGATGTTCCAATCAGGAATTGCCAAGGGAACCTGGTTTTCCCAAAAGCCCTTCATTAGATTCTATTAAAATAAATAACCTGAATTTATTGCTTAACTTGAATTAATGTAAACTTCTACATTTTGATAGATTTTATTCTGTTTCATGAACTAGATTATTTCCACTGTATGTTTAGTCTTCCATTTTTTGTCTTCTGAATAGGGCAAATCAGTCTAAAGAAGAAAATTTCTGAATTAGCTATGTTTACAAAAGCGTCAGCAAAATGTCTTTTTTTCCCCTTTTGGGATTACTTATGCAATTTTTTTCTTATTATATTTTAGAAAGTTGTCTAATCTACTACCAGTTTGTGACTATAAATATAAAAGTTGTCATCTCATCTGAGTAACAGAGGACAGGCTAAAGCTACTGCAATAAAAGTATTAATTAATAATTAAATAGAAGAAAAAATTGATATTAATAAAATAATTATAAGTCAAAAGTAGAGAATAAATATAAATCAAATAAAATTATTATGATGAAGTTACCACTGATAAAATTAATGTAAATAAAATTTAAATTAAAATGGATAAAAATGAAATATAATATATAATTTAGTAGCTTTGAACCCATTTTTCTAGTTTTGATCATTGTATTGTGCTTATGGAAGATTTTATCATTAGGAAAAGTTGACGAGGATTTGGAGAACTCAGTACTATTTTTGAATACTAATAAATACTTTAAAAGTATTTTAGAATAAAAAGTTTTTATTTTAAATATTATTATGGTAAAGTAGTAGCATACTTGAAATAAGAGTATTTTCAGTCCTAGGAGGATTATGAGAGTACTAGAGGCTGTCTCTTTCTGAGAACTGACACCACTTTGGGGTTCTCCATTTCTCCTGCCTATAAGGCCAGGCATAGCCCTTTTGACTTTCACTTTAAAAAACTGCAGATTGAGATTACTATACATGTCATCATCAACAGTATTCTCAACTGGATTGGTCTGAGAAGTATTTCATGATGGGCAAAGTATTTTTACAAGCAAAATGAGAAACAGCAATTGACTGTTTTAAAAAATAATTAGAATAATAAAAATAATGATTGGGGAAAACATAGAAAAGATATTGAATGTTGAAATAGGGAGATTAATGTCTCTGTACTGACTGACATGCATGGCATTCCCTTTTGAAAAAACAATGTAATACACTGTAAAGTTATATGTAACCCAATGTAATATAAAGAAGATTATGATGATGATAATAAAAAAATTAAATTAAAAAAAAAAAAAAAACTGCAGATTGGAGCTAGCATGTGGCATGGTGATTAAAACTCTAGATTCCCACATGGATGACTGTGGCTCTAGTCCCGGAACTAGTAGCTTGAAAATTACACTTAGCTCATGTGCATGCATACCCAAAATCTCAGGAGAAGAATGGCAGAGAAGGAATTGTGGTAAGTAATAGCATAATTTAGAGCACTTCATTCTGGTATATTTACATATTTTCATCTATCCGTAGTCTTTTTTTTTTTAATTTTTGCCATAGTATGTGTGTGCTTTAGTAGAAAGAGAGACAGAGAAAAAGAAAGAGGAAAAGTGAGAAATAATTCCGTAGAGGGGATAGCTATGTTACAAACCCTTCTGCACCATTTTTATTACAGGAGTTTATGTGCACATGCACATGTACTTGGAGTGTTTTTAAGCTACTGTATCTAGCACTTGAACCATAACTGGCCAAGAGAGAATCCAAAGTTGTAACCACTACAACACCTGCTGGATCTTAAAGTTTTAAAATTAGAAAATATTCCCTCAAAATTTCATATTTTACTTTCATATTTTACTTGATTGTTATGTGTATCCCAGATGTTTTGCATTTTTATTTTAATTAGGCTCAGCTTATCAACATTTATAACAAAGACTGTTGAAATTTGGATTGGGATTACACTGAGTTGACACATCAATTTGGTAACAAGTGAAATCTTAACAATATTAGGCCTTCCAATTCATGAACATGGTATACCTCTATATTGATTTTGGTTGTCTTTAATTCATCTTAGCAGTATGACATAGTTCTCAGTGTAGAGGTCTTGCATATTACTTGTTAAATTTGTTTGTGTTTTAATTTTTGTTGCTATTATTATAGATTTTTGTGTTTTAATTTTGTTGTGCAATTCTTTACAATTTATGTAAAGAAAGACGGCTAATTTCTATACTTTGACCACATGCACAGTGAATTTCCTACATTCATTAGTAGTTTTAGTGTGGATTTTGTAGGAATTGCTTTGAAAATAACTATAGAAACTGAATAAAGACATTTGTAGTTTACCTTTTTCAATATTTCATTTTGGTTATTTGTACCTGCTCTCTTTTTTGGTAGATCAATCTGGAAAATTTATAATTCTTTAAAAATAAACAGATTTTGGCTTTTAAAATATTTTTACACTATGTTTTAGTTTTCTTTTACTGCTTCCTAGTTCAGTTCTCTTTTTTTTTTTTTTTAGGGAGATTTTTGCTTTAGGGTGTGTGCTCACCAGAGAAACAGAGAAAGACAAAGTCAGAGAGACAATGAGGAATCACCCCTCCACCAGCA
>NW_006159928.1:2771695-2773376 GCF_000334495.1 Tupaia belangeri chinensis
TGGCCATACCACAATCCCTTCTTGTAGGATTTTGGGTTTTTATGTGCCCAGCATGAGTTTCAAGTTGCTGGGTTTGGGCCACAAACTGGTCAACCACGTGGGAGTCTAGCACCTTAACCACTATGTTACCTACTGGCCCCTATTTCACTATTCTTAACTTTATCATATGACTCATTTTATTTACTCTGAAATTAACTTGTTTCTTCATGCTTCTTAAGCTAAAAACTGAAGTTATTGTTTAAATCCTTTCTTCTACTGGTTACAGGCATTTAAAAGTATACATTTCTAGGAAACCTAAATCTAACATCACTAAATTTTAATGTGCTATGCTTTCATTATCAGTTGGTGACAATATTTTGCTATTTTGTAATTTCATTTTTTTTGTAAGCCATGATTTATTTACAAGTGTGTTACAGTTGATTTCCAAATATTTGGCCACTGTTAAGATATTTTATTGTTGTTGATTTCTAATTCAATTCTCAGGGGAGATTGGAAATGAAGCCCAAATGATCTCATTGAATTCTTCATTGACTTTTTTTGAAACCAGAATAATACATTACTTCATTTCATGGCCCACAGTTCCCATCTTAAGTGGCCCTTGCATATGTGAAGTCATTATTCTCCTCTTTTATTGTTCTCCAGATGCATTTGCTTTTGTATTCCCCTTAAGTCTGAAGATTTGGCACCTGTTTGTCTTTTTTTTTTTTCCTATTTAGACATATCTTCTCCCATATTATCTCATTCTCTCATGGCTACCTCCTTTCTGTTATGAAAATCTCAATACAAATGTCGACTCCTCAGGGGGCTCATCCCTGACATCCAATATTCATGTACTAACCACAGAATCAAGTTCTCATTATTATGCTACTCTATTTCAGAACCTCTTTCATTATCTGAAACTATTTTATGTATTTAAAATTATTTGTGCATACAGTGTGGATATCCACATCATGCATACAGTATGTAACTATCAAATCTCAGATATAGTCATACTCATTTTCTTTTCATTTGAACATTACACTATATTGTACACTTTTAAAAATGTATTTTATTTTATTTATTCATTCATTTATTTTAATTTGATGAAAGAAAAAGAGAGAGAGAGGAAGCAAGCCACCAGGTCTGGGACTTGAACTGTGATCAGCCATGTGGGAGTATCCAGCACCTTAACCACCACGCCACCTGCTTGTCCCTGTTGTACACTTTTGAAAATAGTTCTATTAGTTTTTTTTTTTTTTTTTCAGAATTATATATTGATTAGCTAATGACACCTTTTTTATAACCTTGCTGTAGTACACTATTTCATAACCTAGTCTCCTTGTTTGTATTCATGTTCGTATCTGTAATCATTTGTTTGTTAATGTGTTCAATATCTCTTCCTTATTCCTGGAATGTATTTTCATTCTTTCCTTTTTTCTTTTGATTTTTGTGATAGTATATGCACACTCACTGGAGAGAGACAGAGAGACACAGTGAAAAATCACCCCTCAGGCAGGGATGCCATACCTCAATCCCTTCTCCATTTTCCTCCTGGGATTTTGGACATGCATACATATGTGCCTAGTGTGATTTTTGAACTGCCAAGGGCAGTCCCAAACAGTGGTCAACCATGTGGGAGTACAGTGCCTTAACCACCACATCACCTGTTGGCCCCTGGAATGTAATATATAAAGGGTAGGAA
>NW_006159928.1:2773396-2840379 GCF_000334495.1 Tupaia belangeri chinensis
CCTGCTGTATACCACCTCTCTAGTAGTGCCTAATACATAGTACACACCCAATTAATTACTCACTGACTCTCACTAGGTATGTGACTTTCTCATAAAAGCTATTACAACGAAAACTCCTGTGAGTCATTCATTTGCTTAATAACCCTCACTTTTTCTACTTAACCTAAATCTTACCACTATTTTAAGTCAGCTCCTCCAATTTCTAACCAGTATGTGAAAAACAGCTGGCTGCCTCTCTTTGCATCATTTCCTTTTTTTTTTTTTTTTTTTTTGAAGAGGTTTTTGCTATAGGGCACGTGCGCTCGCCAGACAGACAGAGAGAGACAGAGAGATAGAAAGCGAGAAATCACCCCTCGGGGGGGTTGGCCACGCCACAATCCCTTCTCCTCCATTCTCCTCTTGGGATCTTGGGCATGCATGCACACGTGCCCAGCATGCGTTTAATCCACCGGGTCTGGGACTCGAACCACAGTCGACTATGTGGGAGTCCGGCAACATAGCCATTATGCTAACTGCAGGTCCCTCTTTGCATCATTTCTTTTTTCTTTTTGAGAGGTTTTCGCTATAGGGCGCGTGCGCTTGCCAGACAGACAGAGAGAGACAGAGAGACAGAAAGCGAGAAATCTCCCCCCACAGGGGATGGTCACGCCGCAATCCCTTCTCCTCCATTCTCCTCTTGGGATCTTGGGCATGCATGCACACGTGCCCAGCATGCGTTTAATCCACCGGGTCTGGGACTCGAACCACAGTCGACTACGTGGGAGTCCAGCAACATAGCCATTATGCTAACTGCTGGTTCCCTCTTTGCATCATTTCTGTAACTCAAAGATTATCATGAGGCCAGGCCTTTTTCTTTTTTTGTCCTTCTGGGCTAAATAATTTTGCTATTTTTAACTCCCTGAAGTTCTGAATACCTATTTGTAAATTCTTTTCAGGACTCTCTGTTTGTAGCCTTGTAGCCAATAAAACTTCCTGCCATATTAGACATGTTTAGCATCTGTGTTGTCCAATATGGTAACCACTAACCATATGTGAGTAATAAGTATTGAAATATGAGATACTGAGGACCTGAATCTCTACATTTTCTTTAATTTTGATTAATTGAAATATAAATATTCACATATGTTTAATGACTACCAAATTAGCATAGCTCCACTAGAAGGTATAAAATATCCTTTACACTCCTCGGCAAAAGCACATTTATTAATAGTTGAATCGTATCAAATAAGAAACAGAATAATTTTCAACCTAATATTTATGACAAATCTTAAATCTAGGTTAAAACTTGACTTCAGTATCAAAATAATGTTAGAGTATTAATTACCTATATAACGATCTTATTATTTAAGGGAGAAGATGACGTTAAAATTTCTGAGTTATATAGTATAGCAGATTATTATAACAACTTCTGTAATTTTCCTCAAAAATTTACTTTATTTATTTTGGTAAAAGGAAATGCATGTAACTATTTGATTTTTTTATTTTCCTGCCTTTACTTTTTTTTTTTTTAAGATTTTTTTTTTTTTTGCTATAGAGCATGTGCGTTTTCCATAAATTTAGAGAGAGACAGACAGAAAGTGAGAAACCACCCCCAGGGGGATGGCCACGCCGCAATCCCTTCTCCTCCATTTTCCTCTCGGGATTTTGGGTAATCATGCACATGTGCCTTGTTGAGTTTAAGCCACTGAGTCCAGGACTCAAACCATGATCAGCTACATGAGAGTCCAGTGACATAGACTTTATGCCATCTGCTGGTTCTAGTTTTCCTGCCTTTTAAAGGCAATTGCCCTTCAGACAAGATTCCCATCAGATACCATTTAGTACTGTTTATACTTCTTTATGCTATTGACACCACTTGGTGCTATAGATACTTTCAGACTTGGAGTTGATGAATGAGTGTTCATTAGAAACAACTGGAGACATTTAAAAGACAGCTTCTCATTTCTTGGTCATGTTTGTATTATGATATCCAGTGTGCTTACCAAAGATACTATGCTCATTATATAATTAACCAAATTTGTACCAAATTTAAGTACATGTTTGTGTTTCTAAGTTATGTCTTACTTCCGATTTAAAAAAAAAGAGTGTTGACCTTTATGTTTATTTTTTTACATATAAGGACTGTCTTGATTAAAGAAAGAAAATCTGGTTTTGCTTGCTTATTTAGGCGTAATATAGAGACTTCAAAACTCATTCACATGAGATAGAAAACTAATGTCTTTTGTACTGAAATTTAGTATCATTGATAGTCATTAAGCATGCTTATACATTGGCTTTTTTCACTTCTTCTAATACTTCAGTATCTCAGTGTTGCAGCTGGCAGGTGGTGTGGTGGTTAAAGGCACTGGACTCCCACATGGCCTACTGTGGTTCGCGTCCTGGACCTCATGGCTTGCTTTTTCACTTTCTCTCTCTCTCTCACTCTGTCCCTCTTTCGTCAAATAAAAATAAAATAATTATTAAAACTAAATAAAATAATTATTATAAAAATATTTCAGCTTTATTTAAGACAGAGTAATATAAATGAATAATAAATAGCCAAAAAAAACAGCAGGAAAAGCTTTCCAGATGTCATCTGCCTTGTGACCCCTAGATGGGAAAGAACATATGGTTCAAAGAATTAAGGGAATGGTGGATCATTGTATTTGAAGATTCCTGGAACATCACTATCCCCAAATCTCTTGTTTTTCTCTTCTTTTCTTTGTAGAATCTGGTTAGAAATAGCTGACTTCTATGTACCAATTCTAACTTTTCCAAAACATTTGCGTATATGAGACAATGTTTCAGGAGCACTGAAATATCATTTTGATTCATCACCCATGCTCTAGAATGCTAATGAGCTAAGGGGACATACATTTTATGCTATCTCTCTTTTAATTTCTTGCTGTCTTACACATATACACACACACATACACACACACATGGTAAATGGCAGTTTTAATAAGTCTTCCTACATAACGTGTAATACGTTCTTTACCTTTTGAGAATACACAAAATTAAAAACCCTAGTATAATAAGTAAATATACACTGCTGTTCTGCAGGGCAAGTATCTTTGCAGATGCAGAAAAATTTCCCTCCTGTTTAAAAGATTGTATCGTTCAAAAGCCATAAATTTAATTAGCACTGGGACAACTAGAAATTGTGGCTTCAGTATTCATAAATTATGAGACATTTTTACCCGTCTTTTTTAATGGTGCCCACAGATGCTGAATTTCATTTACTGTGATAAATAGTAAGTTTGTAAATGGCTATGTTGACCTCTGTCAAAGGGAGAATTAAGAGATTTTTGGTAAGTTTTCCCTGTTTAATTTCAAATCTTAATCAAATGAAACCCATTGGAAAGTGTGCCACTGATATAGAAGAAAGGGGCAAGTAGTGAAGTCTACTCTTGTAAATATACACACACACAAACACACACCAATGTATGGTGGTATGTGTATATATATGTATATTTACAGATATATTCACATTTCTTATATTTTTACCTTGAAACTGAGATTTTAAGAACGGCAGCATCCTTTATGATATGTTGATATATATGTTAATGTTTGTTTACCCAGCTTCTACACACGCACACACACAGCAATATCTTCATCTATAGAATACTCTGTTCTTATTTTGGCTTATAAATTCTTCAAGTCATAGCTTTCTAATATGGATATTATTTTGTATATAAATCTGATATAGTTTCACATTTTTTTCTAAAGCTTGGCCAGGGAACTCTCTCTAAAAATCTGGGAGTAAAGACTCCAGTATTTTAGAATATCTGATACACAAAATAAAGTTTTATCTAACTGAAATTTTGACTCTCCTAAATAATTCAAACTAATATATTGACCTCCCGACAGTTTTAACTATAAAAGATCTTAGAAGTAGATATATAAAGGTAACTTCTTTTTTTTCCCTCTGAGTGTGGGGCCACTTACTCTTTTCATATATATATAATTTACATTTTATTATTTTCATTTAATCACTATACCACTTGACAGTGTACAAGATGGTTTTTCCCAGCCTGAATACAATACAAGCGTACTTTTCTTTATTTCACAAATTTAATTCTACAATATTCAGTTTCCAGATTATTAATCTTTGTTAGACTTACTGAGATTGTTGATCTTTTTCTTTGTTTACAGAGTTGACTTTTGTTTTCTGGCATTTTTTAATCTGTTTACTATAATTTTGCTTTCCATTTCATTAAATTCTGTTCAAAAGTTTGTTATTTCTTCTAGTCTTCTCATGTTTATTTTGATTTTTTTATAAGTTTTTAAGATGAAGTCTAACTTCATTAATTTTCAGACTGTTCTTTATCATTTCCCTTTTTTCTTCCCATTTTCACATTTATAAGCAATATGCTTTTTAGTTATACACTAGATATTTTAACAGGCATATTTAATAAATTTAATAAACATATTTAATAAACTAAAGTGAATCTTTAGTTTTAACTTTCCCTTTAAACAAAAAGAACTTTATATGCATATAGTCTCTTCAACCATCTTCTGATTTACATATTAATGGCATTCAATATTTTCTTTCTTTATTTTCTTATAAATAGAGTATTTCTTTCTTTCATGAGAGTAAGAGACAGAGAAAGACAAATTCTTCCAATAAGATATCATACAACAATCTACCACCCAACCTTCCCAGCCTACCAGGATCATGCTACATGCACCCAGCATAAATAAGTCACAGGGAAACCAAACCCATGATCTTCTATGTGTATCCTGTATCACTAGACCAGCACATTACCATTGCACCAACTAGCTAGCCTCGATATATTTTTTTAATTTTATGATTTATTAAACATTTTATCTTCATGTATTAGATATTATTGGTTCTGATAGTATTAATATTTTTGTAGCTAGTGTTTAGATTTATCCAAATACTTACCACTTTCTTTTCTCACTAATACTTCTTGTACCTCAGACCTTTTTATGAGACTATATTCTTTATTCCTGAAGTAAATAACACACTAATTGGTTTTTCTGGGGTTTTAATATTAAACCTCAGTCTTGTATGTCCCCTTGCTTTGTTTAGGCAGGCTATTCTTTCATCCTGATTACTGTCTAAAAATTTCATTGGTTCTTTCTAGCTTGACTTTCGTTATTCCTTCATCCATTGATATTCTTCAGCACCTTATTGTTTTTGTTATTGTATAAATGCCTGCTCCTAAAGTAATTGTCATTGATCTGGTTTTAACATTTGGTGTTCTATAATTTGATGAACATTTGTCTAAATGTGGATTTTTTTTATATTTATCATTTTCAGTGTTCATTAATTTTCTAGAATCTGAGAATACTGGATTTGACCTAATTCAGGAAGTTTTATGGCTGGAAGCCACATGACTAACTCTGGGCTTAGATCCTTAGGTAGGCCTGAAAACACATCAGGTCCATGAACAGGTGCCCAGGATTCTAAGGAGCTGGAGGTTTAGGGAAAAGGGATAATAGTATGATCAGTCTCTATCAAAGTCTCTCTTTCTCTTTAGTATGCATGTGTATGAGCCTTCTATAAAAAAGAGACTTCTAGATTACCCTCAGCCATCTCTTTGAATATTGCCTCTCCAGTCTCTTTACATATCTTCTCTCTTGTTGGTATTAGAATTACTGTGCTACAGGGCTGGCAGGTGATGTGGTGGTTAAGGGCATTGGATTCCCACATGGCCAACCACAGTTTGAGTTCTGGCAGCTTTCTCTCTCTCTCTCTCTCTTGCTCTTACTCTCACTCTGTCCTTCTCTGGTCAAATTAAAATAAATAAATAAATAAAGTTAAATAAAAATAATTGTTTTTAAAAAAAAGAATTACTGTGCTGCATTCTAGGTAATCCCGCCCATTGAATTCCATAATTCAACTATATCTACTGCATCTATTTATGTTTTCTTTTGACTGTCTCATTTTAAATATATTTTAAATTTTTATACATTATAAATATTCACTTTCTGAGTCAGCAGGTGGGTTGGAGGTTAAGGTACTGTATTCACATGGCCAAAAGTGGAGTCCCAACCCAGTGGCTTGAAAATCATGCCAGGTACAAGTGCATGCATGTCCCAAGTCCTGCGGAGATGCGAGTAGAAGGAGTTGTGATGTGACCAGAACCCCTGGGAAATGATTTCTCACTTTCTCTCTCTCTTTGTTGAGTGAACATGCTCTATTAAAAAAAAAAACTAATATAATAAATAAATAATATTTATTTTTCCAAAGTTCATTTCCAATTTTAGTTTTATTTATTTTTATTAGTGTGTGTAGTCTCTTGTATTTGAGCAAATATTTTAACTGAGTTATTTTATATCCTGGACATGTCAAACCCAGTCTCCCAAACATTGAAGATCAGATTCTGCAGTATTATTTCTGCTGCTACCTAGTCATAACATGTTTTCTTCATGTGAACTTATTGTTAGTCATGATTTTGAAATTTTGTCATAAAAATTCTCTGAGATCTGGTTTAAAATATATTCTTACAGAAACTTTTTTTTCATGTAGTTCCTAATCTCCAAAAATGTTAAATGCATTCATTTAAATCCTCATGCAAATTCTATTGATTCTGGCTTTGAAACATTCAGACTCCAGTCATTTGTCATCATGATCAATTTGGGTTTAGTTTTCAGTTCTTTGACTAACTTCTTGACTTGGCTGCTACAATATTAGATTTTGGGCTTTTTATTTGTTTAATATGGATTTAGAGATGTAATATTTTCTCTAATTCCAGTTTATCAACATTTTACAAAGGTCAACAAGTACTGTTTCTTGTAATGCGAAGTCAATTCAGAATATATTCTAATTTCTAGCCTAGCTTTGCTGTCCCAAGTTTGAGCCACAGTCAGTGTGACATGCCACTTGAAAAATTTAGTTAGGAAGAGTTGTCTGTTCAGCTTCACTGATATTGACCCCCAGTGATATGTCATTTTCACTGACTAGGGCTCAAACTTGGGAAAGCAAAGTTATGGGATTTTTCTGTTTTCCACTAAGTTTTGCTGCTTCCACTTTCAAAAGCACTTCATTTTTCAATACCTGCTCTAAATTGAATCTGTTGACTCTAGCAGCAAAAGACACAAGTTTTCCTATCTAATCTCCTGCTAAAAAAGCTATCTTTCCTGTCAGTTAAGATTTGAGAAGAAATCTCCAATAAAAAAGCCACAAATTATCTGCTCTTATCCAGAGCTTTAGCAGTTTTCCAAAAAATAAATACATGTTTCTGAATGCATACTCTAACTTTGATCCAGTGCCCCAGCTTTCTCTCTCTCTCTCTCTCTTGCTCTTACTCTCACTCTGTCCTTCTCTGGTCAAATTAAAATAAATAAATAAATAAAGTTAAATAAAAATAATTGTTTTTAAAAAAAAGAATTACTGTGCTGCATTCTAGGTAATCCCGCCCATTGAATTCCATAATTCAACTATATCTACTGCATCTATTTATGTTTTCTTTTGACTGTCTCATTTTAAATATATTTTAAATTTTTATACATTATAAATATTCACTTTCTGAGTCAGCAGGTGGGTTGGAGGTTAAGGTACTGTATTCACATGGCCAAAAGTGGAGTCCCAACCCAGTGGCTTGAAAATCATGCCAGGTACAAGTGCATGCATGTCCCAAGTCCTGCGGAGATGCGAGTAGAAGGAGTTGTGATGTGACCAGAACCCCTGGGAAATGATTTCTCACTTTCTCTCTCTCTTTGTTGAGAAAACATGCTCTATTAAAAAAAAAAACTAATATAATAAATAAATAATATTTATTTTTCCAAAGTTCATTTCCAATTTTAGTTTTATTTATTTTTATTAGTGTGTGTAGTCTCTTGTATTTGAGCAAATATTTTAACTGAGTTATTTTATATCCTGGACATGTCAAACCCAGTCTCCCAAACATTGAAGATCAGATTCTGCAGTATTATTTCTGCTGCTACCTAGTCATAACATGTTTTCTTCATGTGAACTTATTGTTAGTCATGATTTTGAAATTTTGTCATAAAAATTCTCTGAGATCTGGTTTAAAATATATTCTTACAGAAACTTTTTTTTCATGTAGTTCCTAATCTCCAAAAATGTTAAATGCATTCATTTAAATCCTCATGCAAATTCTATTGATTCTGGCTTTGAAACATTCAGACTCCAGTCATTTGTCATCATGATCAATTTGGGTTTAGTTTTCAGTTCTTTGACTAACTTCTTGACTTGGCTGCTACAATATTAGATTTTGGGCTTTTTATTTGTTTAATATGGATTTAGAGATGTAATATTTTCTCTAATTCCAGTTTATCAACATTTTACAAAGGTCAACAAGTACTGTTTCTTGTAATGCGAAGTCAATTCAGAATATATTCTAATTTCTAGCCTAGCTTTGCTGTCCCAAGTTTGAGCCACAGTCAGTGTGACATGCCACTTGAAAAATTTAGTTAGGAAGAGTTGTCTGTTCAGCTTCACTGATATTGACCCCCAGTGATATGTCATTTTCACTGACTAGGGCTCAAACTTGGGAAAGCAAAGTTATGGGATTTTTCTGTTTTCCACTAAGTTTTGCTGCTTCCACTTTCAAAAGCACTTCATTTTTCAATACCTGCTCTAAATTGAATCTGTTGACTCTAGCAGCAAAAGACACAAGTTTTCCTATCTAATCTCCTGCTAAAAAAGCTATCTTTCCTGTCAGTTAAGATTTGAGAAGAAATCTCCAATAAAAAAGCCACAAATTATCTGCTCTTATCCAGAGCTTTAGCAGTTTTCCAAAAAATAAATACATGTTTCTGAATGCATACTCTAACTTTGATCCAGTGCCCCAAATTGGTTGATTTTGACATTTCTGTGTGTGTGTGTGTGTGTGTGTGTGTGCCTGATTTGTTATGAAAAAATTGTCCAACCTCTTCACCCTGTCATATTTGGAAATCCCTCCTAGCTAATTCTTTTAGATCTAGATTAAAGAAAGATTCTTCCAGATATGTGTCCATGCTTACTATTGAAAAATGCCTTAAAATATTGTTAAACCAAGAAATCACTAGTTTTATTCATTTAAGTTTACTTTTTAATTCCCTGGACCAACCTAATAATGTACATTTGGTCTGAAAATATACAAGTGGGTCAGTTTGTTATCATAATCACTTGGAAACAATCTCCTCCCTTTGTTTTATGTAAGACTAACTGTCCTTACAACATCCTAAGAGTTGGAGTTTCTGTAGATTTATTATGGGGTCACTTTGATACTGGGTATCTGAGTCCAAGCTTTATCAAAGAAAATTCTTCCTTTATATTCCTTGCCCTGGTTGCACACTGGATTTGCTATCTGTTCCTTTATCCAGGTATTCTTTTAAACTACAACACAAGTTCTTCAGATTTGTAAGAGGTCAATGGAGCAGAAGTAGCTTCTGTTTTCAATTTACTTTTCATTGTATTTCTTTTGTTTGTATTTTTCCTGGTAATTCCTTTAAAAATTATTAATGCTTAAAAACAGTTGTAATTTCAAAAGTTCTAATAAGCAATTCTGGTTGCTTTTAAGTGGAAAGATTTATTCAAATGTGTGGGTAGCCACATGGCAGAAAACAGAAGTGCTACCCTGACCAAAAGCAGCACTGACATTGAAGGCAACTGAATGCATGGTCCATACCAGCATCACTCTGACTTGCATTTGGTGAAGACTGCTATGCAGACAAAATCGTAACCATTGCCCATTCATTCATGCAAGAAATAACTCGTGTTCTCACATGTGTTGAAATACAGATGGAAATAAGGAGACTTTTATAAACTTACTAATGTGGCAAATGAGCACTATATAGCTGTTATGGTTTGATTAATAGTTTGTATCCCATAGTTTCATGTTTTGAAAGCCTGTTCCTCAGTGATATGGTTTTGTGAAGTGGTAAGCTCTTTAAAAGATGGGCATATTGGAAAGGCAATATCTGATTGGCTAAGAATGTGGGAAGAACAATCATCTAGTTAAAAAAAAAAAGTCTTTCCTCTTTCTCTCCTTTCTCTTTTCTGCCTGCCTTCTTCTGTGCTTCTGTCAGCAGTTTTGTGAGGCTGGCCTGATGCTTGCTCCATGCCACTGGACTCTCCAACCACCAGAACTCTGAGCCAGCTCAGTCTTTATTCTTCATAAATCTCCATGTCTCAGATATTTCCGTTAACAGCACAGCAGACTAAGACAATAAGAAAAATAAAATTTATATCTGAAAAAAATCTGGTAGTGATAGACAATATAAAGGAAAAGAACAAGACAATAATTTGGAGAGAAATGGAGAGCAGGGGATTTCTATTTTAAGCAGGCTAGTTAGCAAAGCTCAGTATGAAACATAACACATGTAATAGAACAGGTGAAGAAGCAAGACATAAGTCAAGTAAGATGAGGGTGAGGGCCCACATTATAAAGGGCCTTATATGACATAGTGAAGAGAAATTTTTTCAAATACTATTTTGTGTAAAGAAATCATGATATATGATAGGCATTTAAAAAATTATTTATTCATTCATTTATTTTAATTTGACCAGAGAGAAATACAGAGAGAGAGAGAGAGGGAAAGTGAGAAAGCAAACCACCATGTCTAGGACTCAAACCATCATTGGCCATGTGGGAGTGTCTAGTGTCTTAATCACCATGCCACCTGCTGCCAAATTATTAGCATATAAAAGAACTTCTTCAAAATGCAGACTTCATATCCTAGCAGTTAAAGAGAGCCTGATTCTGCACTGGAATCCCAACTCCAGCAGCTTGCAAAGCATGCCTGTCACATGTATGTGCATGCCCAAATCCTGATAGAACAGAGAAATAGAGGAGAGAGGATTGTGGCATGACCATTCCCTATTGCACAAACTTTCTCTCTCTCTTCTCACTGGCAAGCACACATGCCATCTGGTAATTTATAAAAGCAAAAGCACTACTCATGAACTTATACAGAGAAATGATTTTAGGAGGAAAAGAATAGAAGCAGGATCAGAAGTTATTGCAGAAGTCTCTGTCAGAGACATTGGTGGGGGTAGGAGAGGGTTATATAGGATATATATATATACACATATATTTTTAAATAATTATTTATTTTTATCTGTCATTATAATTTTTTTAATTTGGTACAGGGCACACATACTCACCAGAAATAGGCAGAGAGAAAAAGAGAGAGAGAGAGAGATAAAGTAAGAAAGCAAGTTATTAAGTCTGGGACTTGAACCACGGTTAGCCATGTGAGAGTCCAGCACCTTAACTACCATTCCACCTGCTGGCCCCTAGGATACCTATTTTGAAAGTATTCATCTGTGAAAAATTTGCAAAAAAAAAAAAAAAAATAGCCACATATTTGAAAAGATACATTTTTTAAATTTTATGATTTATTATTTACATTCAATCTTCATAAATCTCTATGGCACACAATGTTTTAAAATATACATGCAATATGTGATCATCAAATTAAGGATATACCATAAACATCATTTTCAACAGTGAACTTTACAATCTTGTACCCTAGATAAGTTATTTTCCTGAGGCCTTCCGACTCACCCCCTTATCACCACTCCTCTCCTATGCAGTCTCTGGTATATACACGTGTCTACCCTACTATTATACTGTGCTGTACATGCAGACATTCTGGATATTTTGAAAGGGGATATACAATGCTTGTCTTTCATAAGTCTTGCTTACTTTACTTGGCATTAAATCTTCTATATCACCACCTTAAGTTAAATGGCAGGGTCTCATTGTTTCTAATGACTGGATAGTTTCCATTGTGTGTATGTGCCAGTTTTTCAATTCAGTCATCAGTTCTTAGATATTTAGGTTGATTTCATGTAATGTTTTCCTACCCTTTGTGAATGGGATTACTGGGTCATATGGTAGTTCTATTTGCAAGTATTTGGGACCCCTCCCCACATGGTTTTCCAAAGTGGCTGGACCAATTTACATTCCTACCAGCAATATGGAATGGTTCCCTTTTCACCAGAGCCTTCCCAGGACTTGACTTTAAATGACTTTGAGTTAAATGGTATCTTATTGTGGTTTTAATTTGCATTTCCCTTATGATAAGAGAGGATGAACATTTTTTCATGTGCATTTTGGCCATTCCTATGTCTTCCTCAGAGAGTTGTCTGAAATTGAAAGAAGATACTCAGTTTGAATAATTAGAGAAAATGTATTCATATGAATGCTATTCATTGGGACACATGGAATCATTTTGGAACAAGATTCAGGAGAAGTGAATCTAAAGTAATTAAGCAGGCAGTCAAAGCAAAAGCAATGTAAAATATAAAATAACTGCACAGAAATGAAAAATAAGTTATTTGAATTTCAGCTTTGAGGAGGAAAAGCAAAATTAGAGAAACAACGTTGTGTGAGAGATAAACTTGGTAAGTTTTTCCAAATTTACTGGGGAAAGTAATGAAAATTTAAAGGAGAGAAAATACAATAAAATTAAAACAAATGCATGAGGTACAATGTACCTCGTCATATGAATCTTAGTAGAGAGAGAAAAATAAACAGACAAGTAACTGAAAACAGATTAAAAACAGCTACATTGATTAGACATTGACCTTTGTAAACATAGGTAAATTTCCACAAATACCCAGTTTTAAAAATATATCTTGAAAAACTAAATTAAAAATGAACTCAGATTTACTTTGCATAATAATAAGTACCAAAGACAGTAAATAAAACATCTTTAGGCATTTAGAAATCATTTCAGGCATTCTATAATCAGAAAAGTAAGTGTTTTAAAATGTAATTTAATATGACTGTTAATAATAACAGTGAGCAGAATAAGTAGTAAGGTGAGATAACAAGGTAGAGTAATACAAAATAAATTCTTATAGTAATTTGGTTTGGTGATAATGAGAACCTAAGTCACATGAATTGTAGATATGGAAAGATGAAAACTAGTTTGAGAGTCACTGTACATCATGAAGAAATGTCTCATAGCATAGTATTTAGCATAAATCCTAAATCCGAAATCATTTTTGAGGTTTAACATACCCACAGGTTAAGTGGGACAATTACACTGCCCATAGGGTTATGATGAATTAATGTTGTGATTTATTTATATAGCCATCTCCTCTACATTTAACTAGATAATACATGGGAAGAAGCATTGTAAACATTCAAATCATATTCATTATCTTCTCATATCTGGTGGTTTTATTGCTAAAGCTAAATCTTAAAAAGCTATTGTTACTTCTTTTATCTGGAAAGTGAGGAAGAAAGAAAAGAAAATTCCCAGGTTCCCAAATGTGAGTGACTGGAACAATGGCAATATTTCTTTCCCTCTTTCTTTTCTTTTTTTTATTTATTAAGAGAGAGATTACTGCTATAGGGTGCATGCATTTGCTGAAGAGACAGAGAGACAGAAAGTGAGAAATCATCCTCAGGGGAGATGGCTATGCCACAATCCCTTCTCTTCCATTCTCCTCTCAGAACTTTGGGCATGCATGCATACACATTGGGCATGAGTTTTAAGCCACCAGGTAGAGGACTCAATCTGTGGTTGAATATGTGGGAATCCTGTGATGAAACCATTCCGCTATCTGCTGGAACCAAATGTTTCTAAGAACCATAAGGCTTTCGCATTCCTTACATTGTTTATGCTTAAATAGACTTTACTTAATGTTAAATTGAGGTCTATGTTCAAGGTATTGCTTATAGAAATGTGAATATGTAAAAGAAAGGCTGGGTTCAAGAAGAAAAACAAATCAAACTTTGGATGTGTTTAGATTGAGAGCATTTGTGTTACAGTGTTATAGTGGAGATAAAAATGCTGAAGTCAAGCAATCAACTATAAATTTAAATATGGTGCTTGAAATAGATTGACTGCTATTTCACTGTCATGGAAATTTTAAAGGTCAACACTACTTAAAGATTTAATCTACTCCCTTTTATAGACATAAAGTTTACATAAAAAAATCATGCTTACTGATAAATAAAAGGTGCTTGATGAATAAGTAAAACAAGATTAATAAAGTACAGTTCTTGGAACCAGCAGATGGCATAATGGTTACGTTGGTGGATTTTCACATGGTCGACTACAGTTCTAGTCCTGGACCTGGCAGCTTAATATACTCATGCTGGGCATGTGTGTGTGAGTGCTCAAAATCCCAAGAGGAGAATAGAGAAGACTGTGGCGTGGTCATGTCCGGGGGGTGAGTTCTCACTTCTGCCTCTATCTGTCTAATAAGCACCCATGCCCTATAGCAAAGATCTCAAAAAAAAAAAAAAAAAAAAAGAAAAAAAATTATCAGGGAGTGGCAAGTGGCATGGAGGTTAAGGGCACTGGACTCCCACATGGCTGACCATAATTTGCAACCTGGACCTGATAGCTTGCTTTCTCACTTTCCCTCTCTCTCTCTCTCTTGCTCTGTCTCTGGTCAAATTAAAATAAATAAATAAATATAAATAAGATAATTCTTAAAAAGATACAGTTATTGGGACCAGCAGTGGGCATAATGAATATGTCGCTGGACTCCCATGTAGTCTACTGTGGTTCGAGTCCTGGACCTGGTGGTTTAAACTCATGCCCAGGAGCGTGTGCATGTGTGCTCAAGATCCCGAGAGGAGAATGGAGGAGAAGGGGTTGTGGCATGGCCATCCCCCCCTGGGGGGTGATTTCTTGCTTGCTGTCTCTCTGTCTTTCTGGTGAGCACACGCGTCCTATAGCAAAATCCTCTCAAAACAAACAAAAGATACAGTTATTATTTTAAGTCTTTGAATTTGATGAGCATCACATTGTTCATTTCATTTTAGGAGGCTATTGCAAAATGAGAATAGAAACCAAGATCTATGACTATACCTACTCAAATAGAATCAGTAAAATAATATCAAGGAAGATAAAAATAAAACAGATGGGAAGATTAGAGTACAGTCAATGCATTGCAGCGCACAGGGCAAGGCAGCACAGTTGCTAGTAGGTGTTCGACAGAGTCAAAGCTAGGAGGAAAGTGAAGAAAAGCAATCTATAAATGCTATAAAACCCCACACCTTTTCATCTTGGAACAAGAAAACCACTGGCAGCCTTCAAGAGGACAATTTCAGTAGAGTGGTGATGATAAAAAGCCAGTTGTGATAAAAAGTTAAGGCAGTAAGGAGTGGAGAGAAATCAAGAGCATCAGTTTTTAGAGAAATAGGTAGTGGAGGGATTTCTTAGAGAAACAGTTGAGGGAAGAATTTGAGTGATTATCAAGGTCAAATGAAAAAAGCATTTTTTTAAACATAGTAGAGGCAATTACAAACTTAAAAGGAAGTGATTTAGTATGCCAGTCTTAGTGGAAAATTACAAGAGATTGCATCCTTAGTGGAGCTCAGCTGTTTGTTTACTTGTCACTTTCCCTCAGTTCTTAGGACCTTCTGGGTGGCAGATGTGGATTCTTTGTCAGGTTTGTGTCTTCATCACCTATCATAGTAACAGGCATTGAGTGGAACAACCTAAAACATCTGATGAAATGAACTGAATTTGATTGTGAGGGTTCAAGTTCAGCAAGATGGTTCAAAGTTGAGAATTCAGAATAAAAATTAGTTAATGGAGTGGAAAAGCACCAGAGTTGACATAGACCTGGGATGTTGAGCCAAATGTCTATAGATCAGAGGACAGCTGAATGAGCAGTCTCAGAGATTGATGGTAAAGACAAAGCAAAGACAAATGTTTACAGAAGGAATGTGGACAAATTGTAGGACAATTTCCCCAAAGTGGTTTTACGCTAGCATTCTCTAAGTCTCTATGCTCTTCTGCACTGGGGCCAATCCTTGGGCAGAAATAGACATGACTTACACATAAGTACAGAAGATGGTATACTTCTGGGGAAGTTGAGTCAAAGAGTGAAAGAAAGGCAAAGACAAAATTCGGATTTAAAAATTTGGTTAGAAAGATGCTTTATGAATGGTAGTCAGAGCCAGAGAAATTAGAACGTAATGAAATACAAGTCGGAATAAAGCACAAGAGAACTTTCTTCTTCCTAAAGTTATAGAGAAAAGACGAGAAGATAGATACAGAAAAAACAGTTAAAGAAAAAATACTCATTTGATTTCAGAGCACTTAAATCTTATGAGGTAGTAAAACAGTGAGTTGTCTGAAGCAAAACAGGGGAAAAGGGAGGATCAAAATTAAGGATGTCAGAGAAGAATTGTTCTTGAGAGAGATTCATGAATAAAACTGGAACAAAAAATTCAATGTTTCCCTACCATTAAGAAATATACCAGGATCTATTTCATATCATACATATGCAGTGGGCTGGACCTACTGTGTTTTGCATCTTCCTGGTTTATGACACATGGGCAAAGCATAATCTGAAAATAATCCAAGAACGGGGATTACTTTGAATGATATTTACTTTTTTTTTTTTTTTAAGTTGTTTGCCATATGGTGCATGCACTTGCCAGAGACAGATTAAGAGGGAAAGTGAGTAATCACTCCCCTCATGGAGGGGTGGCAATGCCACAATCGCTTCCCTTCCATGCCCTTCCTAGGATTTTGGGCACTCACACACACATACACACATGCCCAGCATTGAGTTCCAAGATGCCAGATCTTGGGGCTCCAGCTGTGGTCAGCCATGTGAGAGTCCAACTCCTCAACCACCACACCACCTGCTGCATTATTTTAAAATTAGTTTAAAATATTATAAAATGCATGTAGTCATATATATGTGTGTATATATACATAAATTATATATAGATAGATAAAATATATTTTATCTAGATAGATAGATATAATAAGACATAGGAAATTTTATCAGATAGTATGTGTGTAGTCATTTCCAACATGCTTTGTTTTTCTTTTTTTACAGTTATCATATAAAGGATTTTAAGATATGGATCTCTTAAGCTCTCTGGAGTCCTTCATATAACAAAAGTGTGATTACAGAAAATGAGACTAAATAAGAATGCAGTATCCTTTTTAGTGTTACTTTATAAGGATTTTTTACTGAAATAACTCATCACCCTCTCACCAGCTTCCTTTTCTAAATCACAAAAATTATCCAGTGTTTAAAAACTTCCAAGGTTTATTCATGTCAAGATGTACCTCAAAATTATATTTTTCTACATAGTTAATTTGAAATCAAATTGCTTATTTTTCCTCTGCTTTTCTACTATCAAAAATGCCTTCTACTGCCACTATTTTAATGACTCATATATATACCTGCTCACCTCTTTCCCCCAATTTCATTTTAGTAACTTACTGAATTTTAATGGAAAGAAATATAGGTTATATTCTCAAAGATCTAAGAGCATATACCATTAATGTCTAAATATGTCTGTACAATGAGGTTCTTAAGAGAGATAAATTCATGACTTTAAAAATACCAAATAAAGGGACTAACCTGTGGCTTGGCAGTTAAGATGCTGGATTTCCAGATGGCCAACAATGATGAGTCCTGGACCCAGTGGCTTGGGAATTATGCCAGGGACATGAGCACGTGTGTCCAATGTGTATGTCTAATATCTTGAGAGAAGAGTGAAAAAAGGATTATAGTGTGGCCATCACCCTTAGGGGTAATTTCTCGCTTTTCCTTTTTCTGTTTCTTTCTGAAGAGTGCACTGTAGGAAAAACCAACTAAACCAACAAAAAATAAAATGAAATAAAAGTGCCAAATCTACTTCATACCAAAGGAAAAATAGAGAAAAACCCATAAATCAAAATTTGGACCTTTAAAAGGATCAATACAATTAATAAACCTTTTTCAAATCCAATCAAGAAAAAAAGTACAATTTACCAATATGCACAAAGAAAGATTATATAGATATAAAAGCATAATCAATGGGTATTATCAGCAACTCTGTAATAATTTGTATTTCTTTAATGAAAAAAACTAATTCTTTGCAAATAGAACTTTATGAATCTAGTGTAAAATGAAATAGAAAGTATGATTAGAAAAAATTAAATTGTAATTAACCCCTCCTTCACGCAAAATCAAATTTCTGCCAAGTAGTGTGATATTGGACTAAGAACCGATATACAAATTGATGAAGTAGAAAAATAAGTCCAGAGACCAGCCATCATGGCACACACTACCAAGATGTGCTCCACAGACTAGGGCCTTGTGGGAGGCTAGGGTTCACTTCCTGGTCTAACAGAAAGACCTGTTGCTCTTTCTGGTGTGTGCCTTTAGTCCCAACTACTTGGCAGGCTAAGGCAGAAGGACTGTGAGTTTCATACTGGCCTGGGTAACATAGTAAAATGCTGTTTAAAAAGAAAAATAAAAATAATTCTGAAATAGTCATAGACACACATTTATACAGTGAATTGACAACAGAAAACAAAGCACTAACCTTATAGCAGAAAGAATATTTCCAATAAATCATGCTGGAACAACTGAATATCTGTATAAAAAAAGAAATTCACCCCTTACCTTAAGTCATTCACTAAAAAGTTAATGCAGAATATATCATAAACATAAAAGCATAAACAGAAAATATTTAAAAAGAAGCCTCCATGACCTTTGTATAAGCCAGGATTTGATACATGAAACAGAAATGATTATCCTTGCACTAGCAAAACCTGATAAATTGAACCTCATGAAAAATAAAACTGCTTTTCAAAAGACACCAACCCTGTAGGGGAGCCAGGTCCCACATGGCTGATAGCAGTTAGAATCCCAGCCCAGTTGCTTGAAAAACATGTCAAGCATGGTACATGTGCCCAAATTCTGACAGGATGAAGGGATAGAGAAGAGATTGTGATATGACTATGACCAATTGGTAAGGGTGATTTATCCTCCTCCTCTCTTTCTCTCTCTCTCTCTGTCTTTTTTTCTCTCCCTCTGGCATTTAAAAAAAAATAAAGGCACAGGTAGGGGGAGGGGATTACTGTACATTAATCAGAGGAAGGACTTGTGTCCAGAATAAGTAATAATTTTTAAAACTCAATAAAAACACAAACAATAAAAATTAAAGGCAAATGATCTGAATAGACACTTTGAAAGGGAGCTTAATATTATTAGTAATCTTTAAAATGCCATTTTTTAAAGAGATTTTTGCTATAGGATGCGTGCACTCTCCAGAAAGACAGAGAGAGACAGAAAGGGAGAAATCACCCCCCAGGGGGGATGGTCATGCCACAATCCCGTCTCTTCCATTCTCCTCTCAGGATCTTGGGCACGCACACACACATGCCTGGTGTGAGTTGAAGCCACCATGTCTGGGACTGGAAACGCAGTCAACTACATGGGAGTCCAGAGACATAGCCATGATGCCAACTGTTGGTCCCAGAAAAATGCCAATTTAAACCATAATGCTACCACTTTACAGCCATTAAAACAGCTAAAATCGTAAATTCTTATGAAATAGGAGTTAGGCCTCACTTACAGATAGATAGGGTAAGGGCCCCAAAAAGAAGTCACTATATTTTTCTTTTTACTGAAGTTTCTGTGTTTTTCCTCTATGGTCTGGTTAATGGGCAATATATACCCCTTTTACATGTCAATAAAGAGTTTATGACTCCTTACTAATGAGACAGGAGTTAGGGCTATTGAGCACACAGACAGGGTAAAGACCCAAGATGGAGTCACAGTGGGTAAGTTTTCACAGCCAAAAGCTGGCTGCATTGAAACTTAAAGCAACTGTAGTTGAAGGCAACAGTTTCTATTCAGTAACTGTATTCTACAAGTACAGGACCTATGGCCTACTGACTCCACAAAAAATAGGGTAATAAATCACTCAGACTACCATATAATCACTTTTTTTTTTTTTTTGGAGAGGTTTTCGCTATAGGGCGCGTGCGCTTGCCAGACAGACAGAGAGAGACATAGAGACAGAAAGCAAGAAATCACCCCCCAGGGGGGATGGTCATGCCACAATCCCGTCTCTTCCATTCTCCTCTCAGGATCTTGGGCACGCATGCACATGTGCCCGGTGTGAGTTTTAAGCCACGGGGTCCAGGACGCGAACCGCGGTTGACTACGTGGGAGTCCAGCGACATAGCCATTATGCTAACTGCTGGTTCCCTATATAATCACTTTCTAAAGCCCACTTCCTTAGTAGAAAGTCAGTCTATTGGTCAGACTGCTAGAAAACCTTTTGCCTCCAGCCCCTCTTCATCAAACGATTAGGGGGCCCCCTTCCACTCCATTGGAAGCTTTTCTTCCTTCCCTAATAAATTCTATTTTACTCTCCTCACTGTTTACACCTCCCTAATCTTCATGAGCATAGGACAAGAGCCAACATGGGTATTGGGTCTGATCACCCAACACTCCTGTGTCACTTATAACATGAAATATAGCTCAGAGTGGAGAAACTGGATAATCCACATACGTTATTAAGCAGGATATAAGATAGTGTGATCACTTTGGAACTATTGTTACATTTCTTAAACAGATATCTAGCCTTGCAGCCAAAAAATTCCACCGACAGATATTTGCACAAGTGAAATAAAAATATAAATATGTAGTCATTTGAATATTAACATCCATAGCATCTACATTCATAAAATCTAAGAACCTAAAGCCACAATATTCATCAGCAGAAGAATGAATGCAGTAATGTATCAAAATAATGAAATATTATTATATGACAAAAAAAATGAACTACTAAAACTTGTAGCAATAGGAAAAAACCTAAGAGACCAGTAGGTAGCATGGTGGATAGGGTGCTAGACTCCCACATGGCTGCACACGGTTTGAGTCCTGAACCTGGCAGGCTTGATTTTTCACTTTCCTTACTTCTCTCTCTGTCTGTCTCTGGTGACTCTAACAAGTTAAAATATAATAATAAAAAATAAAATAAATAATTCTATAAAAAAGAGATTTGTTTTTAAAAAAGAAAATCTAAAAAGTATTGATCAGGGACCAGCAGTTAGCATAATGGCTATGTCATTGGACTCCCACGTAGTCAACTGGTCAAGTCCTGGACCCTGCAGCTTAAACTCATGCCGGGCGCGTGTGCATGCATGCCCAAGATCCAGAGAGGAGAATGGAGGAGAAGGGATTGCGGCGTGGCCATACCCCCCGGGGGTTGATTTCTCACTTTCTGTCTCTCTGTCTCTATCTTTCTGGTGAGCGCACGTGCCCTAAAGCGAAAATCTCTCCAAAAAAAAAAAAAAAATCAAAATAACTTCTAGATCTAGTAACAAGATACAGAAAAACACATACTATAATTCTATTTAAATGAACTTTTATAATAGTCTGAATTGTGATTATTTCTAAGGAATGATATTATCTGGACCCCAGAAACTTTCTGATGTGTTGAAAATGTTCTCTATCTTGATTGAGGTATTGACTAAACAGATGTCTATACTGTATTTACTGAATTCATTGAATTGCATACTTAAAATTTATATATTTTATGAAAGTATTTCACATATAGAAGTTATGATCAGATGATAATATGAGCTAGGATCTCTCTGAAGAGCCACAAGCTGGAGCTTCATTATTTGAATTAGAAATTTAACTCTGGAGCCAGCAGATAGCATGATGATTAGGGTGCTGGATCCCACATAACCAACTTAGTATTTGAGTCCTGGATATGGAGGCTTAAAAAATACACTGGGCATGTGTGTGTGTGTGTGTGTGTGTGTGTGTGTGTGTGTCCCCAAAATCCCAAGAGGAGAAGGGAAGATAAGGGATTGTGGTGTGGTCATCCCCCTGGTGGATGATTTGTACTTTCTATCTCTCTGGTGAGCACACGAACCTTATGGAAAAATCTTTAAATCATAATAAAAAAAAAAATAAAGAAACTAATAAAGAAAGAAAGAAATTTAACTCTGATCATAGAAGCATATTGTATTGTTAGACATGTCAAAATAAGTCATAAGAACTAAACAACCTTTTGCCCTCTTCTGACTAGTTTTTAAATATCCAGCCTTTAAAGTTTTCATTTTGGTGTCTATCTGCATCATTGTCTATTAAGCCTCCCACATGGAGTCTATTTATGGGATAAAGACTTCCAAATCTAAAATCGTTGCTACTCTGGTAATATTTAACATAGCAACTTTCCAAAAAAGGATAGACTGGTTAAATATTCCCAGTCATCCAACCAACAAGGCTATGACATATTTATAAATAGTTTTAGCTCTTCCTTTCAAAAATATCTTATTATGACATCTTTTTCATGTAAAAGTTCCAATATCTATGGAAACTATATGATAATTTAATCAAAGGAACTCTTATTTTAAATTTTAACTTATTATAAATCATTAAATGTTTCTCTTTCTTCTTTGACACTAGATTTCTTATCAGAGTTAATACTGTATTGACTCAAAAGAATTATTAAACAGAATTCAAAAACTTTAACTTGTGATTGTAAATCCTTAAATATTTCCCTTTGTTCGTTAACACTAATTAAGTGTTAACATAAGTTAATGGTGTATTGACTTGGAAAAACTACTAAGCAGAAGTTTGCCTATTCTTATTATTATGCTTATTCAATTTTTAATTTTAAGTATTCTTTGGTTTGTCATTTTAATTTACTGATATATTATTCAAGCCTCAATGCCAGGTACAAGAGATCAACAGTATATGAAGATAAACAGATTTGCAGACCTCCTAGTCTTGTCTAATAGAGACAAGAGAGACAGATACTGATAATATAGTAAGTTTCATATATATTGAATAATTAAAAGAGAGTACTGTCAACATTTTCCTCTTTGGTTTTCTAAAGACGTAATAAAAAGAAATGTAAACTCTAATAACGTTAAAATAATTGCATATGAATGAGAGCTAACTTAATTATATAATCATTTATTATATTTATGATGTAAGATAGACAATTTTTATATATAGCTATATAGATACTTTTATGTGATATAAGAGATAAATAATGCCATGGCATGCATTAGGTATTTATATATAAGAATATATAACATTTCTTTAGCCTAAGTTGTGAAATTTACTAGATTGTTTAGTTTCATCTGTGTATAAACATTTACAGTGTAAATACCCATTTCCACCTTTTTTCCAAACTGAAATATTTAATACTCAGACCTCATTCATCACATGAATCTTGTGTTATTCTCTCCAGGATCTCAAGACATTGCCTCCTGTTCCTTTTGTCATTATTATCCAGCTAAATTACCACTCTTATTGTCATTTATTTTAGAACCAGCTGCTCTAGCATATGTTGCCAACATTCAGACTGTGTCCTACACATTTTCACCCACAGTCATCAACACCCAGATGTCACCGTGAGTGTAAACACATAAATGTTTGGTAAGACAAACTCACGTTGAAGCACCCAAAACCACCTCATATATTTTATAGCTACCATTTTCATAATAGACTCTAATATATCTCTGCCTTTTTTCTTTTAATTCTTGTCAAATGAAGGCTTTTCGAGAGTACGATTCTTCCTTGCTAAGTTTATTGTCTCTCTCTATTCCATCTTCTTTTCAGTTCCTAAGAATGCTGCATCTGGGTGATATGGTGATATTTATGATCTTTAGAGACTCACAACTTCTTTGAGTCCCTGATTTCTCAGCTCATAATATGAAGATAAAGATATTTACTTTAGAAACATCATAAGAATTAAGTGAAATATTTTATATAAGGCACTCAGCATAATGCTCAACCTTGTGATCCATGTTAACTGTTTTTTCATATTTCAATGTGTAGCTTCTTTCAGACTTCCAAATTATGTCCCCTTTTCTTTTTGTTACTCTATGTAATTGCCTATAACATTTTAGCTATTCTTCATTATTTCTTTTTAGCAACTTATCTTTGTCCTTTACTTTTGAAATATTTAGCATTTTCTTTCTGGGATGCTGGCCTTAGTATATATTGCCAAAATAAAAATATTATTCTGAACCTGACTAGTTTTCTTCTTGGGGATAAATTAGTGTTTTCTTGATGCCTTAGCACCCTGGACTGATTACCTATTTTGTTAGAGTAAGAGCTAAACAAGGTGAAGACCAGTTCATTTCCTATTTAGGCCAGTTGGGATAACACAGACATATTTCTTTCGTTATTGTATATGTGTCCCTAACCCTGACCATCTGCTTAGCAAATAAGCAGAAAGACCAGGGTAAGTAACAGTGGACTGTCTGGTAAGTCCAGAGCTGAGCACTCTGTCCCACTAATTGCAGCATCATCATATTCAAAGACCAGACCACAGCTGAGCAGATGTCTTGGGTATCATTGGCATCATCCAGGCAAAATACTTGGGTGCAGGGGGAGAGTGAGAAAAATGAAAGTCTTACAAAAAGTGGTATCCAACAGGGACCCTAAATGTACTGGTTTTGATGTACCTTTTATTCTAAATTACTTGAAAAGAATAAGTGATTTTTAGCTTTAATGACTTTTCAGTTGATCCTATGTAAAAGATTCAAGGGAATACCTATTTGATATTTTCCTCCTCAAGCTAATTTTATAATGTAAGATAGAAAGAAAGATATACCCTGGGTTATCAGTTGTCATGATTTGTCTCTCTTGATATATCATATTTTAAGCCAGAAGACCTTAAAATTTTTCAGTGAATTAAAAAATTTGAATGATAATCATGAAAGGGACAGATCTGGGCCCAAGATGAAGGGATCTTCCACTTCTCATCACCTTCTAAATCCTAATTAGACTAATATAAATTAGGTTCTGTGTCAGAACACTCTGCCCAAAAGATAAAGCTGCACCATTAAAATCAAAAGGCACACACGTCAGCAAAATTCTGACACACTGAGGTTTCTGATAAGAAAAACTTCATGAAAGAGATGCTGCTTTTCGCATTGGTCTATTTTTGTCCACATCAAAGAAAATGATGAGTATCTCCTTTTTTTCAAAGGGAGAAAACAAAGGTGTTTACAGATGAATAGCATTTATATCTATATGACACTTTATCTTCTGGGGACAGATTGATCAAGTTACTAGTTTAGTACCTTTGAAATACTAATGAGATTTTTTCCATTCAGAAGAAAGTAGTCTTCTTTGCTTCTTCTTCTTTTTTATTTTAAATAAGAATAAAGAAATGCTTTAATTATGAAAGTATTTGCTCCAGATGCTTATCTTGGTGTTTTCATTCTCGTTTTGTTTTGTTCTTCATGATATATATGGAACATAGTGTTTTACATTTAACAATTAAATCAATAGTCAGGAACTTTTTGGGAATGACAGGACACATCTTCATTTATTCACTCTAATATAAGATTTTTTTTTTTTTGTGAACCAGCAAGGTAGTTTAATAATTAGGAGTTCAATTTGTAAAAGGTAAATATTGCATACAAGCAAATGTAATTTAAAAGAATTATTAATAGAGATCTAATTAAATGAAACTAAAGACAGTGCTTGTGATTCTTGATTTTGCTTTTCTCCATGAAAATTATAAGAGAAAAATCACTTCTTATGGGAGTCATTATGCATCATATTTCTCTGCTTTGTTATTTCTGGAACAGCTGATGAGTGCAGAGACTTTCAAGAGGGAACATGAGCGTCTGCTTGTGATGTGAAGGTTAAGGCGCCTGGATTCCCACATGACCAACTACGATTCGAGTCCTGGAAAATGAAAAAAAAAAAAAAAAAAAGAGGGAACATGACTGTATTTACTGGAAGTTGGGACTTTTTTATTTCATCTTAGCATCCCCTGTGCATGATACAGGAAGAGATGTAATGATGGCTGTTCAATAAATAAATCTTGCTTAGAGATACTTTTTTTCAGGTGTGGTTGTATTGAGTCATGGGAGTATTGAATTATGTCCTTCTCTCAAATGACTGTGAGCCCCTCTATCTTTGCAGCCCCTTCTCTATAAATGTATAAATGAAGCCACTTACCTTGTCTTCTTCTTATAAAACATTCTTAATCTAAGGACCAGTAGTTGGCATAATGGTTATGTCGCTGGGTTCCCATGTAGTGGACCGCAGTTCGAGTACCGGACTTGGAGGCTTAAATTCACACTAGATGTGTGTACATGTGTGCCCAAGATCCCTAGAGGAAAATGGAAGAGAAGGGATTGGGCATGGCCATCCCCCCTGGATGGTGATTTTTCACTTTCTGTCTCTCTGTTTCTCTCTTGTCTTTCTGGTGAGTGCATGTGCCCTCTAGCAAAAACCTCTCAGAAAAATAATATATGTATTTTTAATCTAACTCAGTGTTTGGTCAACAATAGCCCATGAGTGTACCTTTAATTAGAAACACAAAGTAATGGCCAAATCACAGTGGTGCTTGGGCCAGACAATGCTCTGGAATGCTGGAAGCCATAAGGAAGACTGGGGTTTAGTTCCAGGGTTGATGAGTACACATGGAGTGTGCATGCCTATGATCCTGGCTGATGGGAGGGCTGTTAGGAGGACTATAGTGTAAGACCATGTTGAAAGTGTTTCTCTCTCTCATCAAAATAAAAAAAATAAACACAGAATAGTACCTTCCAGAAACTCACCCTGAGGATGAACCATTATTCTCAAATTTCTAGTACTTATAAAAACTCAAATTTTTTTTTTAAAAAAAGGTACTCAAAAAAGATGGCCTAAAGGAAACTAATTAATCATTATTTAAGATATGTTAAATTTTATTCTTTATAAAAATAAATGAGTAGAGTTTTTTTGTGTGTGATTTTTACCCAAATAGAAAGACAAGCTATAACCCTTGAAATTCTGAAGGTATCATAATTTTATTATTTTGCTGTATCTTCCTACTCATTTAATTTTATCCTATATTTTATTATTTTTGTATGCAGGTTGCTTCAAAACTTTTTAAATATTTATTTTTTATATCATATGTATGTTTTTAGCATACCTCAGGTCCTAAGAGGAATAAAGATTCAATAAATATTCAGTATCATGATGGTTAAGGTAGTTAGATGCCACATGGCTGACTGCTGACTGTGTGGTTCAGGTTCCCGGCCTAGAAGTTTGAAAAACATGCCAGGCACATGTGCATGCATGCCCAAAATCCCCAAAAGAGGAAGAGACTGAGAAGAGATTGCTGCATGACCATTTCCCACAGAAGATGTTTTTTCATTTTACCTCTCTCTCTTTGTCTCCCTCTGGAGAATGTTACATAGAGCAAATTTGTTTTTTTAAAAAATATATAAATTTATTATCTTTCTTCTTTGCTGCTCCTGTACACAGTGCAGTGCCTACCACATGATTGTACAATAAATTTTGTATGGGAGGGCTGAACTAATTGAGCAACTCTCTGCCTGGAAATAGGATTAAAGGGCAACTGAAGTGATAGAAAGGCTTATTTAGAAACAATAACAAATAAATGAGAGGCACATTTCAGAAACTCGTGCATTAAAAAAATAAATAAAATAGAAAAGAAAGATCCAGTGGTGAAAAAAGGACATGGAGAAAGAATTTTATTAGTTGTACCATTTCATTTTGAACTGAGATGAGGGAAACAACTCACAAAATTGGCCACACTTTGCTTCAGAAAAAGACTAAAGTTGAAATTAAAAATCCTATTTTTGTCTAGGTAATAAACCTAAGCTAATTACTTCATGAATTCTAGAGGAATAACTTAAGTGTTCGCTATTTCATAAAACATTCTGGTGAAATGTCTGTTTGATTGAGTTCTTTTATACACTGAGTGATGATGTATTGTTTGTTCTTAATAACTTTGTGTGAAATATGCTGACAATTGGCATGATTTACTAATAAAAAATCAAAATACAGAAAAAGATAATCTTCCACCTCAAACCATTTCTCAAGATCTAGGGCTCGTTCAAGGGAGTTTCCAAGTCAATATAAAATTATATGGTATAAAATAAATTATATCTATGGCAAAAAATGTATGTAGACATATATTTATACAAAACACTAAACCTTTCCCTATCTCTGTCACTTTCTTTCTCCAGTGAGCACATGAGATCTATGACAAAAGTCTTAAAAAGAAAAAAAAAAATACTGAGAGAATGGATGTCAAGTGTTCTAACCACAAACATGAAAACTCTGTGAGACATATTAACTAGTAAATTTAACCATTTCCAAATGTATATATACTTCAAAACATCATGCATCATATCATACACAATAAATACCTAAAATTTCATCTGTAAAAAAAGAGGGAAAAAATACTAAAAGAATCAGCCCAGCTCAGTGGTATGCTTGCACTGCCAAGCTGCTAAACTCTGCATGAGACTACATGGGAGGCTGAGTTTTGAATCACAGTCCAACCTAAAGGCTGGGCATATTGACTTTCAGCTGTAGTGTCAGCTGGATGGCTGAGGCAAGAGGATCATAATGAGCCTTTCTGGAAAAAAAAAAAAAGCTAAATATTATACTATAATGAAATAATAAATATCATAGTCAAATAATTTGCTTTATTTCATCCTCCTAGTAATCATGTGAAATTTTCATATCTGGTCTACGGAGGAAATCAAAGCTTGGAGAGGTTTGATAAACGGCCAGATATTACAGAGCTAGTGTCAGAGTCAAGATGTGTACAAAGTTTGTAAAACCTGAAGTCCAAGCAGTTAAGTTTCATGCCAGTGCTTCTCCTAAAGAGTTTGCAGATATATTTTTAAGAGTTTGAGAATTCTGTTTTAATAAATATGAATAGCTACCATTGAAGTCCAGGATTTGTTCTAGACCTGCCGACTTGAAAAACACACCGGGCCTATGTGCGTGGGTACCCAAAATCCCAAGAAGAAAGTGAAGTAGAAAGGATTATGGCATAGCCATTGCCCCAGGGTGTGATTTCTCACTGTATCTTTACCTCTCTGTCTCTCTCTAGGGATCACGCAAGTCCTGTAGCAAGCTAAAACAAAAAAAATTTTTAAAAATCATAGAATGTGAGATAGTTGTAGCAATTTATAAAGTAAAATAGGGTTTAGGGAAGAGACAAGAACATTCAAGGGTTACATTTTAAAAACAAGTAGGGTGGGGCCAGTAAATGGTATAGTGGTTACATCGAATTTGTGACTGTGTGTGTGTGTGTGTGTGTGTGTGTGTGTGTGTATGCCCAAAATCCTGAGGAGAAAGAAGGTGAAGGGACTGTAGCATGACAATCCTCCCGGGGGGGGCGGGGTCATTTCTCATTTTCCCTCTCACTGTCTCTGTCTCTCTCTCCAGTGAGCACCTACGCCCTAAGACAAAAATCTCTACAAATAAAATAAAATTGATAAAATAATAAAATCAAATAGAGTAGTTAATGAAGATGTCACTAAGAAGTTGATGACAATCTCACTAAGAAGGTGATATTTAATCCATGAACTGAGTAGGTTAATTAAGCAAAGCAGCCTTGATGTTATCTGGGAATCCAGGCAAGGAACAGTTCAAGTAGAAACCCTGAGGCTGCTGGATGACTTAAAGAAATAGAAAGGAAGTCATTTTTTCTAGGACAAAAGAGCAAGGAGATCTGTAACCACAAAGTTTATATCGGGGGCCAGTTCTACAGTCTAATAGTTAAGGGAGCTGGACCCCACATAGTTAACTGCAGTTCAAATCCTGGCTCCAGCACCTCAAAAACATGTCAGGCCATGGACCTTTGTGCCCCAAATCCTGACAAGATGAAGAAATAGAGGAAAAGGGATTGCAGCATGATCGTGTTTCAATTGGTGGATGCTTTCTACCTCTTTTTCTTTCTCTCACGTGAGTGTATATATCCATTAGTAGTTTTTAAAAAAGTTTATATCTAATATGTTTTGGCTTATTGATTTAAAAGGAGAATAAGAAAAAGAAAGAGTATCCAAGCATTGTTTGTCCTGGTAATAAGAAACTGTACCACACTACACTGTCTCCTAACAGGCACAAATCAAGTTTGGAAAGAGAGAAAAGTATAATTACTGGTGTCAACTATAAGATGTCATAGATTATAGTGAGTTAAGTGTGACAAAATACACCACTCCAAAATATGCCACTTTGGCATGAGTATTATTTTGAGTTAAAGGTACTTGAAATGAACAAATATAAAAAGAGGTGCATGATGGGCACTCTGACCACTTCTTTTCCTCTTTCCTTCCTAAAAGCAGGAGATAAAATCTCATTATTAAAAAAACGTCTTCACTGTACCAAGAAGAAAGTAACATTCTTATTATCAAGGATGAGAAGAGAATACTTTAAAAATAGATCTTGTTAAAACAATTTGTACCTTTCTATAGCCTACCCACATATTTTAGTAACTTTTCTGTAATTGGCTCTCTTTGCTGGAACTAGTATAAAAATGTTTAGAGGAACCAGCAGGTGGCATGGTGGTTAGGGCACTGTTCTCCAACATGGCTGACCATGGTTGGAGCCCCAGATCTTCCAGCTTGAGAATCACGCCTGCCACGTGTACTTACATGCTTAAAATCCCAAGAAGAAAAGTTGTGGCCATTTCACCCTCTCCTTCCCCAAGAGAATGACTTTTTGCTTTCCTTCTTTCTTTCCCCAGTGAGCACAAAAACCTAAAAAAATAAAAATAAAAAAAATGTTGGGATCAGCAGTTAGCGTAATGGTTATGTCTCTGGACTCCCATGTAGTCGACTGCGGTTCGCGTCCTGGACCCAGTGGCTTAAAACTCATGCCAGGCACGTGTGCATGCATGCTCAAGATCCCGAGAGGAGAATGGAGGAGAAGGGATTGTGGCGTGGCCATCCCCCCTGGGGGGTAATTTCTCGCTTTCTGTCTCTCTGTCTCTCTCTGTCTAGTGAGCACACACGCCCTATAGCAAAAACCTCTCCCAAAAATAATGTTACCACTCCTTTGGGGCTTCTTTTTCTCACAGGGTCCCCTGTATCTTATAAAACTTATAAGTACATAAATTTGTGGGCTTTTTCTCCTGTCGATATGTTTTTTGTCAGTTTAATTATGAGAGTCAGCCAAATAAGTCTAAAAAGGTAAAGTTATAATTTAGCCTTTCTGATTTGAGTAATAAGTTAATATAAGGTATGAAACACTACGAAACAATGACTGTGCTGTATGTGTTTGCTATTGTTATTACTGGGAATTTTGGAGATATTGAGTAATTAGAAAATTGCAAAACCTATTGACATTTCATTATATGATAGCATAATCCCTGTTCCATGCTAAACTTCAGCTTCTTATGATTGTTTTATACTACCTTCAGATATAAGCAAAGGAAAATAATTAGATCTATTAATAGAACAAAATTGTGGTGTATAACAGGTCCAAAAATTAATCAAGGAAGATGATATATGTGGATTTGCAGCTTGAGGCTCTTGACATCTTAACTCTGATTTTGACTATTAATGTTAATGGTTGCATCATGAATTTTCATGACTGTCTCAGTTTTTCTGCCTCATATTTCATGCCATTATAATAAAAAGTCATTTGGCATATCTTAAACTGAAAGAAGTTGTCATATGTTGGTAAAAATATAAATATATATGTACAGGGGCTAGAAGGTAGCCTATAGTGGCTGAGGCACTAGTCTCTCACATGGTTGACAATGGTGTAAGTCCCAGACCTGGCAGCTTGCTTTCTTGCTTTCTCTCTCTCTTCCTCTGTCTCTCTCTGGTGAGTGGATGTGCCCTATAGCAAACTAAAATATAATAATCATGATGATGAATAAAGTTAAATAAATCATTCTTTTGCTATAGGGTCATGCACTCTCTGGAGAGACAGAGACAGAGAGACAGAAAGCAAGAAATCACCCCCCTAAGTGGGATACACCACAGTCACTTCTCCTCCATTTTCCACTCAGGATCTTGAGCATGCACGTGCCTGGCATAAGTCTCAAACCTCTGGGTCTACGACTTGAATCATGATCAACTATGTGGGAGTCCAATAATACAACAACCATTATGCCATCTGCTGGTCCCAATAAATAATTCTTAAAAATATATAAAAAATAAGTTTTAGCTTTGCACAGTGGCAGTATCGTAGCCAATGAGGTTTATCTGAGGCGCGATTATTGCTAATGGAAAAATAAGTTTATATACGCTATATATAAATATGTTACATATAATACATCCATAATATATATGTGCACATTATGTTTAAATAATTATATTATATATCAAATCTATATTATTATATACACATTATTATAAATGTGCCATATAGTATATATCTATGTAATAATGTGTTATTGTACTATCATGTATACATAGATATATATGTGTGTATACATACATACATATATGATGTATGAAGGTACACTTAGGAGTATGACTATATTGCATGCTTTTATTTATTTGTAACCATATTTGCATATTTATATAGCACTTAGCTTTTAGTACTATAAGAAGTTTAATCTTTTAATATAAAGTGAAAAAATGTAATTTAAAGAATGAGGATTTTAATAGAGACTTTGTCGTTAAGGTTTGCCTTTTACCACACTATATTCAACAGTCCCTTGGAAGATGAGGTGAAATATGCAGATCTCATCATCTAACATACATTTCCAGTTCTGAGACTGGGTATCTATGAGAGATTCCATTTCTTTCCTTCAACTTTCTTAATTCTGTCATTAATGTATGTTATTTGTGTCATTAAGGATGGTACTGTGAGAGGTTTTTGAGGCAATTCGAGTTTAAATTCTCTTTCACTACACTCTCCATGTTTCACAGACTGCTTGAAGCCAATTCCATGTGAAAGACTCCCAACTGTTATTGCTTTGTTGGAAAAAGCAAGAGGAAAAAGAGTGTCTTAAATTAATTTTTTAGACCATACTTAGTCCAGATTTTCTTTCCTTTCATATCCTCTTCTGCTTTTTGGTATTATTAAGGTTCTTTAAACAAGGCCTTGAGCTATTCACTCTTAGTGATTCACTACCAAAAGGCTTTTTGTTAAAGGATTTCATTTTGGTTCAAGGGCAAGGAATCTATGAAACTGGTAATTCTCTTTTGAAATGTTGTATCACTGAAAAAACAACAAACGCAGGTGTTTTTAAACATTAAGGAATACTTAGATAAGAAAATTAGACTGCATAAATTACTTTTTTTGAGAAGTTCTCAGCCTCCAAGTCACCATGCTTTTAAGGGACCATGCATTTTATTTCTGATGCTTCCTAACTAAGATTCTTTCCTTGATGTGACTCTAGTTTGGCTTTTCTGTTTTTATAATTTGCCAGAGGGGACGTGTGCTGGGAGAAAGGAGAGAGAAAGTACCCATTGCAGAGCATAATCACATTGCAGAGCATGATCACACTACCATTCCTCCTCCTCTATTTCTCCTTCCTGTCAGACACATGCACATGACCTCAGAATGTTTTTGCCTTTTTTCAGGCTGCCAGGTATGTGATTTGAACCCCACAGTCAACGACGTGGGATCCAGCCACCATAATAACCATAGCACCAGCTGGCTCTAGTAGGGCTTTTCTAAGCCTTCTAAGTCTTGAGCTTCAGTGTTTGTTATTTTGAACCTCTATCACCTAATTTCAACAAAAATTGTCCTAAGTCAATGTTAAGATTTGGATAATGCTTTGTCCCCCAAAATTTTATAGTTTGGAATTTGCTGTTGGAAGGTCGTAAAGCCTAGTGGGTGGCAATTTGGATCATGGTGATCACATCATGGAGGTATCACTCTCATGAACAGATTAATGTTATATCTCTTGATCCAGTGAGTTGTAGGTCTTAAGAGAAGTTAGTTCTCCAAGAGCTGGTTCTTACTAAAAAACAAAAAAAGGCTTCAGCCTCTCTCTTCACATGCCCGCCATCATGTCAGCCTCTGTTTGCCAATTTAATGATAACCTTATGCCTTTGGATTTTCCAGTCATGAGTCAGTAAACCCCTATTTCTGTATAAATCACCCAATCTCAGTATTTCTGTTACTAATGCAATAGTGGAATAAGTCAGTAAGCCAGCATCCCTGTTGCTGCTATCTGATCACCCTGGTCTGCTTCAACAAGAATCTTCTTAGGTCAGTTTAAGCAGAATGCCCCTGGGATCAGTGGATGGCATAATGGTTACATATTTGGACTCCCAGGTAGTTGATCACTGCTCAAGTTCCAGACCTGGTGACTTAAAATACACACTGAGCATGTGTGCCCCAAATCCTGAAAGAATGGAGGAGAAGGGATTGTGACATGGCCATCCCTCCTCCCAAAGGGTGATTTCTTCCTTTCTGTCTCTCTGATTAGCACTTGTGCCCTATAGCAAAAAAAATCTCTCTTAAAAAATAAATAAGCAGGAGACCAGCAGTTAGTGTAATGTCTGTGTCTCTAGACTCTCATGTAGTTGATCACAGTTCAAATCCTGGACCTTGTGGCTTAAACTCACACTGGGCGTGTTTGCGTGCGTGCCCAAGATTCCAAGAGGAGATTGGAGTAGAAGGGATTGTGGTGTGGCCATCCACCCAGAGGGGTGATTTCTTGCTTTCTGTCTCTCGGTCTCTCTCTGTCTTTCTGGTGAGCGCACATGCCCTATAGCAAAAACCTCTCCAAATAAATAAATAAATAGAAGTAGAATCACCCTTACCTGTGATATTTCCTCATAATTTCTTTTTTTTCACTTTTTTATTTTAATTTGTTATATAATCAATCATATTATTTAGCTTACAAAGTGAACATTTCAATATGTGAACATTTCTCACCAGTCTAGTTGATCAGAATATCTTCCACCAATAAGACCACACCTCCCCATCCCATCAATGCTCTGTCTCCATATCCCTCTTCCAAATGTCCTTCCTTAGGTCCCTCTTCTCCACACACTCCACTTCTGGCACTAAACCCCATCTCTTGTGTTTCTACAACCTTAGGTCAATCAGTTTCAGTTATAGAGTGCAGACACTCAGTTTATATTAAGTGGGGACATACAGTGTCTCTCCTTAATAACCTGGCTTGCTTCACTCAGCCGGACTCAGACTAAAAAGTTTCTGCATGGCAAAAGACACAGTAATTAGTGTGAATCAACAGCTCTCTGAATGGGAAAATATTTTTATTAATTATGCATCAGATAGGGGTCTGATAAGCAGAATACACAAGGAACTCAAACTGCTGTTTGGAAAAAAGATATCAACCCTATTAAAAGATCGGAGGAGTTGAAAAAATCACTCTCTGAAGATGACATACAAATAGCCAAAAGGCATATGAAAAAATGCTCCACATCCCTCATCATAAGGGAAATGCAGATCAAAACTACATTGAGATATCACCTAAACCCGGTCAGAATGTCTAAGATTAAAAAAAAAAACAAAAAAAACAGAAAATGATAAGTGTTGGTGGGGGTGTGGTGAAAGGAGAACTCTTTTACACTGCTGGTGGGGATGTAAATTGGTCCAGCCACTATGGAGAACAATTTGGAGATTCCTCAAAAATCTACAGATAGAACTACCATATGACCCTCATAATTTCATTTATTGATCCTCCTACCCTACTCTATTCCTTGGCTACAAAATCCCACTTTTCCTTATTGCATTTGGAATTGAGGCTCATTTTTTTTTTAATTATTTTACTTCATCTTATTTATTTTAATTTGACCTAAGAGGGGAAGAGAGAGAGAGAAAGTGAGAAAGACAGCCGCCAGGCCTGAGAGTCAAACCACAGTCAACCATATGGGAGTCCAACACCCCTAACCACCATGTCACCTGCTGGCCCCCTGAAACCAGTTTTATACTGAGGTTTCTTTTCTGCTATTGCAATAGTTCCTAAGTGAAATCTATTTTTACTACTTTACTATAAAGTATAATATATATTCTTATTCAACACAATTGTATATATTTTTCTTTTGGATATCTCCTTGCATTAAAAAAGTCAAGTTAGTACCCATATTCCTATCTATAACCTGTTTTACATTCTGTTTCATTTTTTTTTTTTCATCTGAGCTCTGGCAAAAGGATGGGCTAGTTCTTGTCTCACATGCTTTGTACGTGTGTACTGCTTTATTCTTGGAAACGAAGCAGCAATGTGCAGTCAATGTTTGGGCCCTTTGGGCACTCATCAGACACCGATTGTTTACAGAAGTGGACTGGGTAGCAAGAATTTAAACTGCCTTGGAATCAGATGATTAGCTTTCCCTTGAGTTCCATGTCACCCTGAAAAGTCTTTCTGAAGGGCCCATTATATTCTCTTCCCCTGGTACTGATCAAGGAAAACAAAAATAGAAGCATCATTGAGTGCAATGTTGATTTTAAGACTAGGCATTGTTTAAAAAGAGAATGCTAGGAAACTGTTATAAAGTACAAACATTTATCCAGGCATAATAGACAATGCCAATTGTTTTGCCTCAAAGTCCAGAGCCTTTTATAAAACTCCTTTTCTAGTCAGTAAAACCTCAAGAGAAACTGCTGAGACTATTTCTCTAAATGATAAGCACATGGATGCTACTCACTTTCTGAAGCGAATAAAACTGTATAGGAATAAAAGCTGATTAAGCTTTATTTGCAATAAAAGGACATTATCATTATCAGAAAAGTCAGGTTCATGTACCCAGTCCAAACTACAAATAGGATAAACAAATCATTTTTAAAAACATTCATGAATCCAATGTAGACATTTATCATGTATTGCAATACTGTCTGAAAAGATGCCATTTGGTTACCGGATGTAGATAGGGGAAGAGAATTTTTAAGTAAAAATTGGATCAGTGTATCTGCCTTTCCCTTTTGATGTATTTGAGATGCTTAAATTCACAGAATGTACAGACCAGCTATTAATACTACAGTAATGTTACACTTACATTTGAACTTAGGGGTTTTGAATAATAATGCTTACATAACAATTTCATTAAATGTGATTTTTTCCCCTCATTTTTAAAGTTGGTGTTCAAACAGGATCATTAATACTTTTTTCCCCCAAGCAGTCCACTTCAAAGAAGTACTACTTGCCTCTATGCCATTTTAATGTGTAATCTTGTCAGTGTCATCCTTCTAAACAAGAAAGAAAAACCTCTTGAACTACTCCACGCTTGGAAAACTATGCACAAAAAGATATACACTTGTGATCCTAGCAATGAGAATGTGCTGCTTTTATCTGATTGTTAAGGAAGAATACTGAGGGTAAATAGCTGTAAACTATCACTTACACAAATTTTACAAAGCATAGAAACCGCTTCAGAAAAAGATACGGATTTTATATGTCATTCACATATTTAAAATTTCAGGGTCTGATAAAAGGCTTATTTCTAAAGGAAGTCCATAAGCATTTTGGAATTTAAGCCTAATTCTATTAGCTCTGTCATTCAAATTGAAAGTGATACTCTAAATCTGGACAATGTAAAAAGACATAAAAAGAACATAAAAAATTCTTTCCAATAGTTTGTTGTTTTTTCCTTATTCTCAGTCATTTTATAATGCATATGTGTTGAGACATATGTGTAGACAAAAGCATAACTTGATTTTATTTAGATAATCATTCCTAATGAACATGGGTTGAGCAAACCTAGTAATTTGAGAATTTTTGCTTTTAAAAATCCATATTATACCCCACAAAGAAGTGCAACAATTATGTGTAGATAAAAATTATGAAATAAAATATAAAAACAACAACAAAACAGAAATTTAAAGTTTAGAAACTTGGGGCCAGCAGGTGGTGTGTTAGTTAAGGCACTGGATGCCCACATAGCCATCTTCAGTTTGAGTCCCGAACATGGTAGCATGAGAATCACACTAGGCATGTCTACATGCATGCCCAAAATCCCAGGAGGAGAACAGAGAGGAAGAAAATGAAGCATGTCCATCCCTGGGGGTTGGATTTCTCTCTTTCCATCTCACTGTCGCACCCTGGGGGTTGGATTTCTCTCTTCCCCTCTCACTGTCTCTCTCTGTCTCTCTGCTTTCTGGTGAGTGCACACACCCTATGACAAAAACCTGAATTTAAAAAGAAAGAGAAAGACAGAAGGAAAGAAGAAAGAAAGAAAGAGAAAAGAAGGGAAAAGAAGGAAAAAGAAAAACTCTTCTCAACAATATTACCATTCTGAATTGTATAATAGATTATAAAATATTAATTGTTCATCCTAAAAAATTACTTTTCAGATACTTAAAGGAAGAATAACTTTGATCATATAGAATGTATCAATGCCTGTTTACCTATTAGTGTCTTTATTTATTTATTTATATTTACTTATTTTTTTACTGTCAGCTAGACATCCTGCACTGAAAATCTTTAACCCAAATTACCTCAAGTGGGGAATTTTCTGCCTTGATGATGTCTTTCTATCTAGTCATATAGGCAGATGTTCCAGTCCTTTTACTGTTTTCATTCTCTAGCTTTCTTCCCTCCTCATTTTCCCCTGAGAGACATGAACCCATAAATCTTTCTGGGGAGTTAAGGTGGATAGTCTGTCTTTTGTAACTGCTTTGTGCTGGAAGGGGCATTTGTCCTCTCTATTGGGGAATTATGGAACTCTCACCTCCCTGACCTAGGTAGGAGAGCGGAATCAGGGATAGGTCATTGAAATAGTCACAAGGTGTGTGGTTGAGAAGGTTGTCTTTAGTGTTGGATGACCTGTAGTATGATTCAGTGGATTCAAGGGACTGGTGTCCCTGTTGTATGGACACTTGGAATATTATAGCCTCTAAATAAGAAGAGATAAACTTGGTTAGGATATTTAAGAAGGCTCCCAAAGGAAGAAGATTAATTAACTGCATTTCCTATTAACATGTTCTTAGTCCATTGAGTTATTTTAAAATCCTATGGGTCCTATATATTTATTAACTGGAAAGGTGGGCCTTCCCTATATTTGGGATGAGGAGTCATTGTGCTAGGGGACAAATAGGAATAAAGACAACTGCATATTGAACTGAGGATGAGGATAAACAAACCTAGCAGTCCTTAGCCAAAATCGGGTTGGAGGAATTTAAGAATTTATGGGTCACTTCTAAGGTTGTATATAAATAGTTGGTGTCTATGGTGTCTAACAGTTATTCAATAGATGGCCTTTTTTTGTTTTTTGTTTTGATTGTTTGTTTCTTTGTATGATATTGTTCACATATAAACAAGAGAGTAAGAACTGTTGTAGTTTCCCATGTCAATACTTACCACAAGTGGGTGTCTATTTCTTTTTCAAGAGAAGTCCCAAATCCTCCAGTGGCTCACAGGCATAAGTTGTTTCTTCTGCGGGGGGTTTGCTGTTGTCAGTTTTGCTTTTCTGTAATGAAAGGGATGCGACCTTCACCCTGGAGAGATGAATTTGGCTATCTAATTCTGCTATTTTTACTGCCAAAAAGGTTGATATGATGACTGAAAAGGGCCCTTCTGTTTAGGGTTCAATTGATCATTGGGATTTTCTTCTCTCCAAGTTTTAATCAGTGCTTGGTCTCCCGGCTTTTTGGGTATATTAAGCATTATCGTCAGGGGAAGGCGGAACATAGGCACCATATTCCCTTCGGGCTGTCTGAAATTGACTCAGATTGGTGCTATGTCTTATGAGACCTGCCATTTCAGAATCTGGAAGCAAATCAGTCAGGAGAAAGGATCTACCTTATAGCATTTCATAAGGGCTAAAATTGAGCTTGACCTTAGGGACATTACGTACTCTCAGAAGAGCCATTGGGAGTATAGAGATCCAGGGTTCAGATGTCTCTTGACAAAATTAGGTGAGACTGTGCTTTAAGGGCTAATTGGCTCTTTCCACTTTTCCTGAAGATTGTTGTTTCCTGTCAGAATGCAGAAAATATTTTATTTGCAAAGCCTTGGTTACACCTAATGTTATTTGTGATATAAAGGAGGAGCCATTATCACTTTGTAGACTATGTGGTAGCCCTAATATTGGACTAATTTCTTTTAAAAGGGAATTCACCACTTCTGTTGCTTTTTCAGTATGGGTAAGGAAAACTTCTACCCAGCCTGTAAAGTTGTCTATGAAAATTAAGATGCACTTAAGTCCTCAGCAAGATGGCATATGAGTAAAGTCTATCTGCCAATCTTCCTCTGGATAAGAGTTCTGCCACTACACTGGCTCTAGCAAGGGTGGCATCTTAAACCCTGGGTTATCATATGCACTTATAGAGCAAGGTCTACAAACCTGTTTTACCATCTGCATATGGACATGTTCTATAAACAACTTGTCAAAGCCAGAGTAGCTTCCCTCCTTGGGTGAAAGCGTCATATAAGGCCTTAATGGCCTCCTATTGTGTGGCCTGGGAAGTAGAATTTTATGTTCTGTTATCCACCATGATCCTTCTTTGATCACCCCTTTTATTTCAGCCATCAAATTTTCTTCCTGAGGATACTGGGGATCTTTGAATTTTACCAATATGGCTATGATGTGCTAGGGGAGGAGCTTTTTATACTGCTTCTATTTGGAATTCTTTTTAGTTCTTGTGTCTGAATTGCCCCTTGTTTCTCTAGATTTTGAAAGTTTTCCAGTAGAATTTCATGAAAGAAGTTTTCTTCACCTTCTAGAATACCCACTACATAGAAATTTGGGCATTTCATGGGGTCTGGGATTTCCCATATGTTATCCTCATTTTTTTTTTAATTTTTATTAGGTTTTTATTCTTTCTTTGGTGGTTTGCTCTATGTTGAAGACTTTTGTTTTCAAGGTCAGAAGTTATTTCTTCTATGTGGGAAAAGTCATGTTGCACACTGTAAAGATGTGTAATGGGACAGCTGAAGATTTTCTGCCCAGACTTCACCCTCCTTACCACAAGATCTAATCAGGTCAGTAACAAGCCATCTACATTTGAGCTCTGAGTGGCCCCTTTCAGGGACTAGGACAACTGAAGATTCTCTGCCCAGACTTTACTCTCCTGACCTCAATATTACTCTGGGTTAGAGAAATACTCAATTCCTACAGAATCTACTGCACAAAGGGGAAAAAAAAAAATGGAATGCAAAAAAAAAAAAAAAAAAAAAAAAAAAGCAGAGCACCTTCTCCTGCACACCTCTGTACACTCAGATTTAACTACAAAAATTAGGAAAAAAGTGTAGTCCATCAGATGACTAGAAACCACCATAGATGCACAAAAATATGAGAAGCCACGAAACCATCTCTTCCCCAAGGGAAAAGAACAACAACTTATCCTGCACAGACAATTTTCAAGGCAACTCATGTAAAGGTCAGGTAAAGAATTTAGAATATTCATAGTGATAAAGCTAACAGATATCCAAAAGAGGAGAGACAATGAAGATGCAGGAGAAAAGAATCAATGATTTCCAGGAGGTGAGGAAGTTCTCACAAAATCAGAAAGAGGAAATGCACACCATAAAAAGAATCAAATGGAATTGTTAGAGATGAAGGCTGTAATATAGGAAATTAAAGTCTCCCTTGAAAATACTAAAAGCAGATTAGATCATGCAGATTGAATCTCAGATGAGGAAGAAAGAACCTCCGACCTAGAAAATTTCACCAAAAAGACTAAGAAAATAACCAAAAAAGTGAGAATAATATATAAGAAATACTAGATACCATTAAACACCCAGATAGCTCGGTCACTGGTATCCCAGAGGGTGAAGAAACTAATAAGGGCATTGATAATCTATTCTATGAAATACTGGAAGAAAACTTTTCAAACATAGCAAGGCATTCAAACATCCAGACCCCAAAAAAACAAAGGACCCCACATAGTATCAACCCAAGAAGATCTTCTCCCAGGCACATCATAGCTAGATTGACTAAAACCACAGACAGAGACAAGATATTAAAATTAGCAAGAGAGAAACATCAAGTTACTTTCCAAGGATATCCCATCAGGCAGACCGCTCATTGGAAATATTGCAAGCAAGGAAAGAATGGGTAATATATTCAAAGTGTTAAGTAAAATAAATTTCAGTTAAGAATACTATACATGGAAAGATTATCCCTCATATGGGAAGAAAAGAAAAAATATTCTTAGGTAAACAAAATTTGAAAGAATTTACCAACACCAGACCAGCTCTCCAAGAAGTTCTGAAAGGGACAGACACATAAAAATCAGAGTACAAAAATGTCAGACACACAGAAATAAGAGTACAAAAAACAACCAAGAGAATAGCCAGCCTAATGGTAGGGACAGCTCTGGAAAGATCAATAATAATGGTTAATGTTAACCTGAATTTAAATGGAAAGATCAGTTCACAGTAATAATTCAAACAACAGAAGAGAGATTAATTATATGACACTAAAATTGTGAAATAGAATGTTATGACTTTTGACTAAAACATTACTGATTTTCTTCAATGCTTTTTTTTTCCAGATTTAAGTATTTTTATCTTCTCTTGAACTGTTGATAGGTTCATCTACCTACTGTTTGAATGAAATCCTAACCATTTTCCTGACTTTATGTCTTAAGCAAACTTCTCTTAGTTTTTTAAAATTTGATCTATTAAAACTACAATTGCTTTACTTGAAATTAAAAATTCATTAAAAATACCTATTTACTGACTGCAGTAAGCTATATAGCTTCAGCTAGGTGCCACTTTATAATATGTTCATTCTACTCACTGATGTTTATGCATAAAGTCAGACATGTGTTTATAGATATGTATTTATCAATATATTGAAAGTATTTAAATTAGTTAAGAAATTTTGTAAATTAATAAAATGTGGGGTGGGGGGAAAGGCATGAAAAGCAACTGTCAATAACAGCGACAGTGTGAGAGGAGAGTGGGAAATGACAATGAGTGAGATGTAGGTAATCAAGGTGGAAGAGAGGAGAAAAATATATATAAGAAGCAAGAAATGGAAAATTATTTGTTGATGATAATATGTATGGTAATATCCTTGATTGAGCCAAAATCTCATTTTATATACTATAATGATGTACAGTGAATGAATATAAATAAATTTTAAAAATAGAATAAAAAGATGTGTAGTATTTGATGTAAATTATATAGTTACATATATATAATATATAAGTATATATAAATATAATATATAGTTACATATATAATATATATATAGCTATATGTATAACATATATATAGTTATATATATGTATAATATATATATATATAGTTAAAAAGTATATTGAAGTCTTCCTTCTCAGAAAGAAAAACAACCAAAATTGAGTGGGGGCTTTTGGGCAGCTAGGTTGGCTTCCTTGTCAGCTTTGCTACTTACAGCCACAGAAAAGTTGTCCTTTTGGTCCCCTTGTAATACAGGACATCTATCTTTTTGGGCAGCTTTATCACATCTAAGAGTTAGAGAATTTCAGGCACATGCTTTATAGAGGACTGTTTGTTGTCTAATAGTTCCCTGTCTTTCCATATAGCTGCATGAGCAAGGAGGGCTAAAAACATGCATTTGGATTCACTAGACTTTATAGCCTCATCTTGCCACAAAGTTAAGAGTCTCTGTAGAGTTTGTATCTGAATCTTCTTTTGTCTGGTTACGAATTGATGGGCCATCTACATATTGTTCAAGGTCACAAAGCAAAGTTGAATTTGAAATTTGGATACTTCCCCATTAGTGTATTTATGAACAAGAAAGAGAAGGCTTAGGCACAGAGACTTACAAAGTGATTTGCGTGTTGGTGCTTATGGGTCAGATCGGTACAAGTCCTTTAGAACTGTTGCACTGCTTTACTATCCCAGCAGACTTTTTAGTTTCATAGTCAGAGTGATCGTCAGTGAGGACTAAACTCTGGGCACTTTTTCTTGTTCTAAATTCCTTTCTAAAAGGACTGGGAAAGGCCACGTCTACATGCCATCAATTTTACTAAGCAGGTCACCTTACTTCAGCCATTGTGGCCTCTTGAATCCTGACTGGCATAATATCACATGATGATTAGTGAATTCCCTTATCTGTGTTAAGCTTAACTTTAAACATTTCTTCCTGCAAAAAAAACAAAGCCTCTCTTTTTATGCCAGTGGCAAAGTATAGAATCTCTGAACTTAACACCTGTAAACTCCAGCTTCAAAATATCCTGCCTTTTTTGGGCCAAACCAGTGTATAACTTCTGGTACTGATTTACAACTTTGCTTTAACCTCTGATTTCCTGACGTGTATGAAACATTTGCTATAATGCGACCACCTTGGAGCACTTTCTCAAGGCTTCTTCATTTCCCAGGAAACATTACTCACATTGACTTAGAATAAACCTCTTTCAATATTTTACAGAGATTGTTTTTCTTTTTTTTTTTTTTCCCCCATTGATATCAGAATGCTTTAAAGAACTATAAATTGTATCATATCTTATGAGGAGATAGGATATTTATTAAACTCTTTATGGGACATGTAGGCATCACTTAGTGAAGCTGAAAAGAAGACTGATTAAATTATTAAATTGCTCAAGGTCACAGAGAAAAGTTGAATTTGAAACCCAGATATTTTAACACAAAAAAGTGCATACACTTCACATTTCTTTTAGAGGGAAACAAAAGTGTGCTAGAAAGTTCATCTGCTTATGCATTAAATTAAAATGATTTAATCATAAACTCATTTCAAAACATGTATTTCTTAAACTTGTACATCCCATCAGGAAAAAGAAATCGTTATAACTTTTTGTCTTCATAATAAATGTCAAATATTTTAAAGATATTTCAAGCAATGTATATGACTATAAAAAACAAAGCAGCAATTTCTCATTTTTATTTAGTTTATAATATCGGCAGAGATATTGAATAGTTGAAAGTGACAAAGGAAGCTTTTAATTTGTCTCCTGTGTACCAAACCCAAAAAGAATGCTCTTGCAAGACAGAACATTTCTGTCAAAAAAATCACTATGCACAGGTGGTTATTCTGCTTCATTTCTTATTTGTCTAATAAATCCTGTTTGATGGTTTGCTGTATTCAGATTAAACTAGAAATGTTTACTCCCTTCTTTCCATTATTTATATGAAGTACAATCTAGCATCATTGCCCCTTTTGTTTTCTCCTCACAGGTATAGATTTCTGAAACTTGATTTTAAACTAAAGCAGCATTATATTTTTGCGATGGTTAAAAAAGATTAAAATAACCTGTTTTCATATTGATATGATTTTGAAAAAAAAAAGCCCCAAAATAAGTCTTGAGTAAGAACAATAAAAAGCCTTCATGAACTAATCAATCACCCTTTATTGGCCCCATCTCTTAACACTGTTAAAATAGAGATTAAGCTTTACATCAATTTAGTAGAGGACATTATTCACATTATAGCACCCTATTCACAGCCTCTGACTCCCTAAAACTCATAGTGTTCTTACAACGCGAAATCCAATCAGGAGCACCTACTCCTCATTTTATTTCTCAGGAAATAAATACACGTTGAACCTTGAGGTTGAAGAATCATGTCCAGCATCCTGGGAACACTGGTGCAGTTGTTGGGCCCTCAGTGTCTCAGACAGTAGACAGTTCTGCCCCCGTTACTTTGTTATCAGAGTCCACATGACTGTTGTAATAGGTTGGAGACAGGAGCCTGCAGATATTACAGATTGGTGTTACCTACTGCCGATGGATATACAATTATGGGGTCTCAAGGGCAGCTCCAGATCTGACTCTGCATTTCTGTTTGGGATTACTGTAGTAGGAAATCTCCTTGGTAGCTCCACTTCAGCAGTAAATTTCTACCTGGACTCCTACACAATTTGGTAGATTGTTTGAAATTTAGTTGAAAATCACCACAGTTCCATAGGTCTTTAAGTCTGTGTACTGGTAGAACTACCACCACATGCACATAGCCAAGATCTACTGCTTATAATAGGTGGAGCATCAGTGGATTGAGTAGCTACATGAGGTAGTTTGAACCGTAACCAGAATGGCCACAGAGCATTGTGCTGGAATACAGAGAGCAGAGACTGTGGGCGGTGGCACCCGGGAATCATTCCCTGAAATCAAAATGTCCTAGGAGTTCAGTCTTTGGGCCTGTAATGGCAGAGGCAGCCTTGAGGATCTCTGAGACGCCCATGAGACTTCTTTCCCATTGTTCTGATGAACAGTGTCTGGGTCTGTTTCGTCCATTCAAACCTCTTTAGTAAGTAGTCTCAGGACCACACCTTTGGTTTTCTCTCTCAAAAATGTTCTTATCATGCTGGGCACATGTTCCTATTTGCCAAAAAATGATCAGGCTACAAATTTTTCAAATCTGTCTGCTTCCCTTTTCTGTAGGATCTTATTACAAGCACTTAGGAGTAAACACACAACAAGAAGCATGGGCACTTTGCTGCTTAAAAATTTCTCCCACCAGATATGCTATTTCTTTGTTTTTAAGTTTGACCTTCTACAAATCCTTAGGACTATATAGGACTTTAGAGTGTGCTCGCATGCCAGAGAGAAATGGTGTAGAGGGGTTCGAGGTGGAATGACTTAACCACTATGCAGGTCACTTAACTCACATGCTAAAAAGTGGGATTCTCCTTCTTTCTTCAGAATTTCACCTTATAAATACAATATTTTCTCCACTATTTTTAATCTTTATCTTCTACCTTTTTACCTTCAGTTTGGATTGTCCAAATTTCTCCTTTGGTTATAAATACTTAACTCCCAGTGTGTAATCTCAGATTTCTCTTGACCCTCACTCGACTAAGAAAGAGGAGTTCTGGTATAAGCAAGAACAAACTGGTATCATTAGGTAAAGTTAATAGGACTATGGCATTAAGATACCTTCTTAGGAAGGTAGGATGTAAAGTGTTTCCTCTACCTAACAGCGGTGCGCTTGGGTAGTTGTAGTTGCAGCACAGTTGCTCTCTCTCCTTCCTTCTCACCCCTTCTTCCTCTTTCATCCTCTACTCTCTCATTCTTTGTATCTTTCATTTCCCCCTTTTCCATTTCCTTTTTTCCCTTTCCTTCCTTCTCATTTTTTGTCTGCTTTTTCTCCTTATTCTACTATTCTTCCTCTTACTTGAAAATAGGTTTTTCTAGATCATTTTATAATCTGTTTTACCTTGCTTTCAACTACCATGGTGAGACATGTCTAGTGTCTTTTCCTAGTGGAAATGATATATTTGGCTTTAGAATGCCATCAAGTAAAATCAGAGTGGGCCTCTGGGAAACGACCTATGGATTAGGCTTCTTAAAACAACAGAATAAAGCTACTACTCAATTCTCTTGTCATGTCCATTTTCCATCTATCTTTGGAGACAAGGGCAAACCAATGCATACAAACCCCACGCATTTAACACTACACACTACTCTATAGATGCCTGGTTTAGAATGCTGGTTATCTTAACTATCTTCTTATATTGAACATTTAGGGTACTTTTTTCATTTAAAATAAGACTATGTACAGGGAACCAGGATTGGGAAAGCAAAAACATGCAGAAAACTCAAAGGAATTGCTATATCAAGCGAGACCAAGTGCCCTATGGATAGATAATATTTTTATTTTGGAAAAATATCTTAATTTGTATTGATAGTCTGACATTAACATTCATAAGACTTGTTTCTGGAACTCAAGAAGTTCTGATGGACAACTTCCTGCTCTAGTAGGCTTCTCTAATTTGGTAAGAGTATCTTCCCACATATAGAGAGAACAGTTTTTGCCTAGGCATGAAATCCTCACCAAAAATTGACTTAGAGCCAAATTTTAAGCTAATAAATTTATATGTATTTGCTTAAAAACTTCACTATACTAATATATTAATAGAAAGAATTTTGAAATAATATTTAAATAACAAAGTAACACATATTAAATGCTTAGTATGTTCAAGAAGAGCAAAACTATAAGATAGAAACTATTTTTGCCTGTACTTGATATGAAATGAGGGACCAATTAGTTGAGATTTGAATTTAGTATGCCAACCCCAATATCCATATCTTTAACCATTACAACATTGCCTTACCCAAGAGAAAAAGAAAAAAAAAAAAAAAGAAATGGATATAGAACCCAGTCCTGGCATCTTCTACTATCAGCACCATATCTCCTCTATAAAATAAAATGAATTTACAATTTGTTAAGCAGTTACAAAAATCTATTTCTTCTTAATTTCAATTTCATTTCAAGCTACCATATTTTATTTTACTGTTCTAAAATGAACACCTTCATCCACAATGATTGAATGAGTTCATCCACTGTGAGTGAATTTTGTTTCAATCCCAATGGCAAAATATTGTGTTAGGATTAATAATGTCCTTGATATTTCTACTCTTGAACTTCTAGGTTTTTACCTACCAATATTATTATTGCATTAGGCTCTTTTGTCTACACTCTATTTTCCTCCTCTCTTAAAACTCTCCTTTGGTTAATTCCAAGACTATTTTCTTTAATCTGCAACATTCTTTTTCAGAATTCTTCATTGGTGTTTTTCATCTTCTGGCTGTTAATACTGTTCTTTCAGTTAAAATGGTCTTTTTGAATGATTCTATCTTATTCCATGACATGAACAAAGGTGATGATTCCACGTGATTATTTCTAGCATAGCTCTTTCACGTGAGCATCAGAATCATATTTATAATTGCCAAGCTGACACATTTACATGGATACCCACCAACTTCTTGGAAATGAACATATCTTGGGATGGCTCTATGCCTAGTGGTTAAGGGAGATGGATATCACATGGCTAATCATGGATGGCCTGAAAAACACACCTGGCACATGGGACTCCATACCCAAAATCCCAACAGGGAGTCATAGAGAAGAAGAGATTGCAGGGTGACCAGGCCCCATTGTGGAATGCTTTTTTCTCTCTCTCTCTTCCTTTTTTCACACACGAGCATCCTCTGGCACATGTCTAAGTTGTACTTGTTATCATTCTTGCCCTGTTCACCACTTATATGCCATATCTTTTTTATTATGATTTATTTTTTTAAGTTTTTTTGTTTTTGTTTTGCCAGAGGGCACACGTGCTCTCTGGAGGTAGAGAGAGACAGTGACAGGGAAAGTGAGAAGCCCTCCCCCCAGGAAGGATAGCCAAGCCAGAATCCCTTTTCCTCCATTCTCCTCCTGGAATTTTGGACATGATATTCAAAGTAGCTGGCATGATTTTCAATCTGCCAGGTCCAGGATTCAAACTGTGGTCAGCCATGTGGGATTCCAGCACCATAAGCACCAAGTCACCTGCTAGCCCCAATATGCCATATCTTAACAAATGGCACTGCCATCTACATAGACTCCAAAATCAGAATGCTTAACTCCTTCTCCTCCAACTCTTCATACCAGTCCCATCATATTGTGTCAACACTTCTTTAGAAGTATTTCTAAGTACAGTTCTTTTCACCATCACTTTTTCCCACGGCTATCACCACGGATCCCCATAGATGCTCTTACTTCTAAGTCAGTGAGTTTCTCCTAACTCTTCTCTCATACTCCTGTCAGCCGCAGTGTCATCCACGTTTCTGTTGACCATGATGCTGTCAGAATAATCATTTTGCAAAAACTAATTTAACTGTCATTTTTTTCTGCCAATGTCCTCTCTCCCTGTAAGATAAAACAATCTAAGCTTTTTAATCAAATATTAGCACTTAATTACCTTTTCTGATTCATATTTCTCATAAAGTGGTAAAAATGTTACCATTTGTGTCCACAAATGATAATGTCTCAGAAAAAATATGTATTTCCCATTTGGACCAAGTCTGGCATAAGAAAGAAGCTACAAAGCATTTTTCATGGGCAAACAAGATTTGCACAACTTAAGAAAATATGTAGACCACTCTGCTTACCTCCTTTATTCAGGAAGTTTTACACCTTACCTTGCTTCCACCCTTTTCTATCAATTCTTGTGGTTCAGAAGTTTCGTCACATTCTACAATTAGGCATGAAAAATCCCTCTCAATGCTCAGCCCGTATATTAATCATTCTAGTAGCCTCAGAGTCATATTTCCTCTGGCACCAAGAATGATATTGGCTTTCAATCATCTTTTAAAAACATAAAATTATGACTTTTATTCAAAACTCTGAAGCATTCAGAGGCCTGTTATTGATGACAGTTACTGGTGTACCTATGTTAAAGCCTTTGAAGAAACACTGATGTAAGTTATATATCCTCATGCAAAACCTCAGTGGATAGAATGCTCTATCAGGCCTTTCACAACTGGATCGCCATCTTTTTCTATTTATTTTTTCTTTTTTTTAAGTTTGCAACAGGGCATGTGCATTCATTAGAAGGAGAGAGAGAGAAAGCACTCCCCAGGGAAGATGGCATGTTGTAATCTCTTCTCCTCCATTCTCTCAGGATTTCTAATGTGCATGTATGCTTGGTATGTTTCTCAAATCTCGGGGTCTGGGACTCAGTGTAGTTGGTCTTGTGGAATCCAACCATCTTAACCACCACATCCTCAGATGGCTCTGCCACTGAAATTTTAAGGTTCACCTTTATCCTCTTACCTCAAAATGAAACTTCTAATCACATCAGTCTTCACTTATTCATTTCCAATCACCTTTGGCATGAAACATTTCTCATAAGCAGTTATTGGACCCTTCAGTTTCTTCAGCATCCCATTATGGCATGCTCAGCATGGCCAGTAAGGAAATTATGACTTTGCATTTAATTAGTTGCTCAAGGATCATTCCTCCAGCCTAGACTGAATGCCTGATGCAAAACAGTGTGCCTTTTGCATCGCTTTATCTTTAACACTTAGAAAAGCCTCTGGAGCACAGGAGGTACTTAGTATTTTAGTTAGTTAAAAAATACATTGTATTCATGAATGAATTAAAATGACTTTGTATAGCATACATGCCATTATTCCACTTTGGAGCTAAGCACATCTCTGTTTACAGATGGCTTTGCAGTATTTAAAGCTCTTTCAAAAACACTTGATATTCATAACCTCACTGTGGAGCAGACTGAGCTGATATCATTTGTCTCATTTTAAAGATGAAAACCTTGACGTTTAGAGCAAAAGAGACTACCCAAAGATGATATAGGACTAAACTAGTGCCAGGATCTTCTTGTAGCAAAATATAAAGTGGAACTCTAATTTATGTTATCTATCACATATGGACAAGGGAAATTAAGATGTCTACTATGATATAAGGTGAATTATCCATTTTGAATTCATAGTAGAAAAGAGAGAAATACAAAATAATGTGGAATATATCACTAAGATGACTCAATTTGCAAGTGAGTGAACTTTCAAAGCATAAATTTAAACTTTTTGAACATTAAAACATACTTTCAGAACGTCATTTTAATCTTCTATGTTTTCTGTATCCTGCAAAATTACCTGGAGTTTTTTTTAGAAGAATTTCTTCTAAAATGGGATAGAAGTACATTAAATCCAAAGTATATAATTACTGTTATGTTCACTTCTTGGTATACATTAGATCTTATTTTATTTGTTCCTGATGACTACTCTTGAAATTAAAGAATTTAACAAATTCTGCTGCAGAGAATGTCTGAAGATCTAAATCAGGCTAAATCTCTGCTAATCTGAGCTGAGCATACAGGGTATGTGCTACAGGGAAAAGGAGGTATGGTTTAAGGATAAAAATAAAAGTTAACTTGGGACCAGCAGTTGACGTAATGGTTATGTTGCTGGACTCACACATAGTCAACCACAGTTTGAGTCCCAGACCAGACAGCTTAAGCTCGCGCCAAGCAAGTGTGCGTGTGTACCCAAGATCCCGAAAGGAGAATGGAGGAGAAGGGATTACAATGAGGCCATCACTCCTGCGGGATGATATCGTGCTTTCTGTCTCTCTTTTTCTAGTGAGCACATGCACACTATAAAAAAAACCTCTCTATAAAAATAAATAAATAAATAAATAAAACTTAACTACTTCTCTTGAATGTATATGAGTTTTCTTTGGAACCAGGAGATAGTATAATGCTTATAACCACGGTTCAAGTCCCAGACTTAGTGGCTTCAAACTCATGCTGGGAATGTGTGCCTGCATGCCCATAATCCCAAGAGGAGAATGGAGGAGAAGGAATCTCAGTGTGGCCATTCCCCATGGGTGGTGATTTCTCGCTTTCAGTCTCTCTTTCTCTTCCTGGCTAGCACATATGCCCTATACCAAAAATCTCTTTAAAAAAAAAAGAATAGCTACGTAATTTTAGTAGACTAGAATTTTCCAGACATGCAAAATGCATTGAAAGTTGCATTCCACAAACAAATTAAAGAATTTTTGTTATATTAGAGATTTGGAACATTCACCCTCCCAGCTGCATCATAATCTAGTAGGAAATAATAAATAAATTATTAACCACAAAGATCAGGCATGTTGGGGGATTATAAAGAAGGAAGTTTCTTTTTGGCGTTATGTGACTTCCCACTTGATCTGCTGCATCATCTCTAATATGTTGTACTGCTCATTCAAAGAAAACCTATCCATCAACAAGGAGCAGTGTGCCTCCAGAAATGTGTGGCTTTCACTAGTTAGCCAGCCCTGTTATCTTTCCTGAACGATGTAAACTTTCCTTTATTATTTTTTAAAATTTATTCTATTTATTCATTTTTTAGAGGTTTTTGTGTGTCAGAGAAAGAGGGAGGGACAGAGACAGTGAGAAGGTAAATAAGAAATCACCCTCACAGTGGGGATGACCATTTCACAATCCCTTTTCCTCCGTTCTCCTCCCGAGATCTTGGACATGCACGCACAGAAGCCCAGCGTGATTTTCAAGCCACCAATTCAGAACTCAAACTGCAGTCAACTATGTGGGAGTCCTGCAATGTAATGGCTACACCATCCGCTGGCCCTAAACTTTCCTTTAAATAACACTACTTTTCCTGTCTACCTTATTGAAACTGATCTGTCCTACATCCCATCTCAAATAAACATACTTTTTGTTGTGACACTTAACAGCAACTATATCTCTGTTATTGTCTTAATGACTAACAATATGAACATTATCATGAACGTTACCATGATAAAAGATCAAAAATGTGACCAATGATGAATGCTTAATTCATATTTCTCCTAGACATCTACTTCTTAATTAAAATAGTTTCCATTATTAGTTATTTTCAGTTTTCTTTATTTGTAAACAATGAAATTCTTTCTTTTAAATGTACTTTTATTCCTCTGGAAAAAATACAGAGTGCAACTGAATCACATGGAATGTATACACTTACCTTTTTTAAAAAAAATAAACTGTCAAATTGTTGCCTAAAGTGGCGGCACCACTTTGCATCTCCAGTGCACATCAGTGTTAGTTGTTTTTTTGTGTTAGCTTTAGTGGTTTTAGTGGTTGAATAGAACTTTATTGTTTTCAATGAGCATGTCCCTGATAAATAGTGATGTGAGTATCTACAATGAGCTTATTAGCCATTTATATAGTTTCTTCAGTATATTGCCTATTCAAATAATTTGCCTTTAAAAAATTGTTTGTTTATTTTATTATCGAGTTATAAGAGTATTTTATTTTTATTCTGGACACAACCCATTTGTTAAGTACATATTCTAGATTATTTATTTCAATTTATGACATGTCTTTTCATTTTCTTAACTGTATCTTTTAAAGACCATAGAAAGTCCATATTGTTGGGGAACCAGCAGCTGGTATAATGGCTATGTTGCTGGACTCCCATGAACATAGGGTGTCACATTTTTCATAAAGATACCCAATAGTTCAAGCTCCATTTGTCATAAAGACTTTATTTTCCTTATTGGATTACCTTGGCACATTTGTCAGAAATTAACTGATCTCTTAAGTACAAGTCAATCATTTATAATTTCAAATGTCTTTTTTGACTTGATCTTAGCAATCCATCCTCCACATGACTTCTCTACTGACCCACATAAAATATGAACATTATTATGCCATCTTCCTATTTCAAATATTTTAGATATTTACCACTCCCCATAGAATAAATTTAAGACAAATCTTATGTCACAAAATTCTCTCACAATTTTTGCAGGTAGATAAAGGCCAGCAGTTAGCTTAATGGCTATGTCACTGGACTCCCACGTAGTTGACCACGGTTTGTGTCCTGGACACGGTGGTGAATACTGGACGCCAGGTGCGTGTGCATGTGTGCCCAAGACCTCGAGAGGAGAATGGAGGAGAATGGATTGCAGTGTGGCCATCTCCCCCTGGCGGGTGATTGATTTCTCACTTTCTGTCTCTCTGTCTCTCTCTGTCTTTCTGGCAAGCGCACGCACCCTATAGCAAAAATCTCTCCAGAAAAAGAAAAAAAAAAAAAAAGGCCCATGAAAATACAAAACTATCCAAGAGTATTGAAGCTATAGACAAAGTATGGTAATTTCTGAGATCTCCAAGTATTTGTGTATTGTTTTAATATAGGCTATGAGATCTGAGTATATTCATCCAATCAATAAATTTCTCTATGTCATTTGTATTTATCTTTTTCTGATTTTAGTGCTTGTCTGTTCTTCTTCGTATATTAATTTCATTATCTACTTCAGTTCAACTCAAAGTATCATTCTCTAACAGCACTTATCAGCATCACCTTGTGGCTAGATAGAAATGCAAAGTCTCAGTCAGTTCCTACCCAAGACTCATGGAATCAGAATATGTAACAGTAAGTCCAAGAATCAGTGTTTTAACAAGTCTTCTATTTATTTGTATGCTTATTGTTTTATATGACCTATATTCTGTTTTTTTGCAGAAGGAATTTTCTTCTATAATTTCTAGCATTTCTCTTATATATCCAGCAGTGTTAATATCTTTTAAAATATTTACAACATTGAGGTGCCAGCAGGTGGCATGGTGGTTAAGGGTGCTGGACTCCCCCACGGCCAACTGTAGTTAGAGTCCCAGATCTGGTGATGGTGTGCTTTCTCACTTTCTATCTCTCTCTCTTCTCTCTCTCTCTCTCTCTCTCTCTCTTTCCATCACCCTACCCCTCTCTGGTCAAATTAAAATAAGTACATAAATAAATAAAATTAAATTAAATAATTCTTTAAAAAGTTTACAACATTAAGAGAATGAACATTCAGAGATTCTTAAAATTGCTATATAATGTTGTTAACAATAATCGCTCATCATAGTACTAACTGCTCAATTATCAGTTATGATTTTTCACTCAAGCACTAGATGCTTGATCGCTAGAATACTAGAGTTTCAAAAACATACTATGAAAATTCTTAAAACATAGGGAAGAAAGCAATAACTACTAAGAATTGTGTTTTAAAACATGTAAAATGCCAGGAGCAGCAAGTAGCATGGTAGTTAAGGCATTGGATTCCAACATGGCTGACCCTGGTTTGAGTCCCAAATCTGGCAGCTTGAAAATCATACTGGGCACATGTGCCTGCATGCACGGAATCACCAGGAAAAATGGAGGAGAAGTGATTGCAGCATGGCCAACCTCCCCCCGCCCCCCATATAATTTCTCACTTTCCCTCTCTCTGTCTCTTTCCAGTGAATCCATGTGCCCTATGACAAAAACAAACAAGCAAACAAAAAACAAAACAAAACAAAACCCCATAAAATCTAATCCAGAGCTGGCAGGTGTTGTGATGGTTAAGGGCACTGGACTTCCACATGGCCAACTGCAGTTCAAGTCCCAGACTTGTGGACTTGTATTCCCACTTTCTCTCTCTGTCACTTACTCTCGCTCTCTCTCTCTGCTCCTCTCTGGTCAAATTATAAATAAATAAATAAAGTTAAATAAGGGGGAGGGAGATCCTAATCCATTCTTTATTATTTTTGAAACTTTGACAATAATTGTAAAATATTTCTTCTTTAATATGTAAATGTTGTATATTGCATTAATTCATTTTCTAAAGTCAAAATAAAAAATTCTTGCATTTTTCTTGACCTTAATATATATTTCTTTTTTGTATTATTCTGGTGAATTTAATTTATATAAAATAATTGAATTTATATACATTTTTTGATTAATAATATATTTGGTTTCAAGACAAAATTATTTTAAAATATATATTGAGCTACTTAACTTCCATATGTTTCCTTGCACCTCATTCTACCATTTTTATTCATTTCTTATTTACTCTTTCAGTATTTACGTAAATAAAAGCAAGTATGTTTGTACTCAGTATCACACACTTTTACTTTCTTATCTTATAAAAGGTGTTTTAATGTATCTATGGTTATGTGCCTTGATATTCTACTTTCTCTGAACAAAAATAGCCTCAAAAACTCATTGTATCTGTGGAAATTATTTTTTAACTGTTTTTCTTGGCTGAATAAAAGATAGTTTCTCCAGACAGACCCTGATTGCTGAATTTTTAAATTATATCCAGCCATTTGGTATTCTTAACAACTTTGTGTATTAAAAATTGTTTAGACTTCCCGAGGTAGGATTTATGGGTAAAATTATCTACAATTTTGGTAGATATTGCTAGACATTCAAGTTCCTTAAAAGAATCATTTCATAGTTTCTGTGCTGACCTCAGATATCATAGTTTTCAGATTTTTGGCAAATTTGTCCATCAACTATGACAAATGTTATTTTAGAATAAATTTGTTTATTGGGGGGAAGGGCCACAGGGCGCATGCACTCACCACACAGAGAGAGACAGAACTTTTGACAGAGAGGGAAGGTGAGAAATCACTTCCCAAGAGATCGGCCACACCACAACACCTTTTCTATTTGTCTCTTGGGATTTGGGGCATGCATGCACACATGCCAAGTTGCTATGTCTGGGACTTGAATCATAGACTTGGTCATGTGGGATCCGGTACCTTAATAATCACATTACCCACTGGCTCTATGCTCTTCTTAATACAAGAAAATGTTGATATCTTTCATACTTTTGTCCAATAAACTATCTGTTCTAATTCTTTGCCTGATTTCTCAATAGATTGTCTTTTCCCCCTATATTTATGTTTAGGAGTTTTCTAAATAATAGCAGCATCAGTTCCAAGTTTAATTTGAACAGCTTGACAGAGAAAGTTTAGGAAAGGTGGAGCGTGGGGATGGAGGAAGGTAGAAATTAAGAGTTTGATGTTTGACATGTTAAATTTCAGATATGTATGAGACATTCAAAGTAGATGTAAATTAGGCTGTTAGATGTTCCAATTTGGTACTCAAAGGAAAGAAGTGGGTTGCTGATACAAATTTGATAGTCATTAGCATATACATGATTATTAAGATTCTGGGAATAAATGAGCTCATCTAGGAAGAGAAGGGGAAAGAGAAGAGAAAAGAGACCAGAACTATTCCCTACAACACTTGAGTATTCAAGTAGCCAGAACAGTGCTTCACTAGGATGTGGGAAATAATGATCCTTCCTGGTAAGGGATTGATCAGGCCAGCTCCAGGTCACCTGGATCTTCTAGGCCTGTTGCCTCTGTGAGAAAACAAAAAGCACATTAAGGGCACTTATGACTGAAACTGACGGGCTAAAGGATGTACAAACACAAGAGATGGGTGTGGATGCCAGATGTGGTGTGTGTGGAGGAGTGGGGCCTGGGGAAGGACATTTGGAGGAGGGATACGGAGACAGAGCGTTGACGGGACAGGGACGTAGTGGTGTTATCTGTTGAAGATATTTTGGTCAACTAGATTGGAAAGAAATGTTCACATATTGAAATGTTCACTTAGTAAGTTAAATAATGTGATTGAATGTATAAAAAATAAAAATTTTTAAAAATTTTTAAAAAAGAGTTAGAGCAGATTAAGGTCTGATGACATGCTCAACAGCCTCGAAAGCTGGGGAGGATGATGAGGACATTAACTTGGGGATCCACTATAAGGGCTGGATGCTGTTAAGGAGATGCTTGACCACTCAGACATCTATTTTGTCAGCTAATTACAATGTATATAACCTTTTGGGCAAAGTAACAACAGAATGCCTGGAATAGTTCATGTTTCAGTGACCAATAGACTTGACTCGTAAACAAATTTTTGGCCAACTATACTATAACACACACACACAGACATACACACACCATAAACACAAAAAGAGGCACAGATAAACACAAACACACACACACACACACGTACACACGCATATACATGTAACTTTGTATACATATATATAAAACATTTTTAGAGTCAACCAAAATCTTAACTAGTTCTCCCACAGATAACAGCTATACTCTGGAAAGAAATACCAAAATAAATAAATAAATAAATAAGCCTCCCTCCCCCAAAACAAAACAAAACAAAACAAAACAAAATCTTAGAAATTCTGGAAAGTGCATGAAACAGGGCAGATTCTATGAGGAGTTGAAACTTGGAAGAAGGGAACACAGAACAGGAAGGACAGACGTTCTGTGTGTGCATGTGTATATGTGCATGTATGTTTTCCTTCTTCAAATTCTCTCCTAAGGGGAGAGAAAATCATGGTGCACAGGAGTGTTTAAAGCTCTGAGAAACGAGTGTTTCTGGCTTGAAGAAAGACTAAGTTCAGAACAACCACATCAATTGGAAAGTGAAGGAAAAAGGAAATCCGGGAAAGGATCCATAAATTCTATGTATAAATTCTTTCTAACACTTTGGCTGAAACCCTGAACCACATATACATGAGCCCTACTAGCAGCCACCCAGCTAAGAAAAGAAAAAGAGAGGAGAAAGAACTGAAGCGAGATTTGAGCTGCCACCCATGAGATGAAAGTTTGAAGTTTGAATCAAATCAAATTAATTGCCACTTAAGAGAAAGCAAGAAAAAATTCTACAGAGGAATGTAACAGGACCCTGAAACTCCACAATGTGATAGTGAAAATGTCTAGTACCTATTGCAAAATACTTGACAAATGAACAACAAGGGAAATGCGACCCTTTCTGAAAATATAAGACAGTAAGTAGAGACAACTTCAAATTGAGACAGAGGTTAAACTAATTGAACAAGGATTTTAAAGTATCTATTATAAGTCTACTCAATTAAACAAAAAAAGACACTCATAAAGAATGAAAAGACAGAAAGTTTCAGCTGAGATATAGGAAGTATAAAAAAGTATGAAGTTGAAATTCTTGAACTATAAATTTTAATATCAAAATAAATTTATTATTGAATTATTTGAATCCCTTAAAAGTAAAAAAAAAAAAAAAAAAAGCAAATGATAACAACCATGAAACCATGTAATAATCTGAAGTCACTTAACTAGGTCAAGATGTGAATTTAGTTTTGATATCAAAGTCTTTTCCAATATTTTGAAGAATGTGACTTATTTAATAAAACAGTCGAACAAAACTAATACTACAAATATTCAGGAAACTAATTTCTATAAAGCTAAGATATATACTTTTAACACTGATTTCTTTCACTGTTGAAATTGAATATTATTTTTACTTCCTTCCTTGGGGTTACCTATTTTGTTTAATTGTTTGTTTTTTCATTTTTCTAGTAATGAACATATATACAGACATACGTGTTTATATATTACCTATGTAAATATACTTTTTTTTCAAAAATTAAGCTGGTTGAAAATCAAACTAAGTGCAATGCTTACTCTCTGTAAATTCGTTTATTCTCAAAGTAAAATAAATTATAAAGTTTTAAAGTTGATAAATTAGATCTATTTTATTGGATTAATTTCTGTCTCTTCATTTTATGTTTTGCTATTTAGAATCTTAAAAATATTTTCTGTTAGGATAAAATCTCTTTCTTAATTTGATTCAATAGAAAGAGCCTGCTGTTTTATTTTGTTTTCCATTATGGGCCATGACATTTAGATCCATTTAAATGCAAAAATATTCACTCAAGATTACCTCAGTTGAAGTGGAGTTTTAATTAATTCAATTGCATCAGTCACCTCTTGACCAAATCACCTTAGTCTTCTGGGAGGTGTTATTAAAGAAAAATAAACAATATTGCAAAGCAAGAAGATCATAAAGTGATTCTCTGGGGCAAATCAAGGAGCACCCTAGAGTTCTCAGGGCAGTCTTCCTTTGTAATTACATTAGATAGCAAATATCAAAATGTATTACTTTAGACCTGACTACATCTTGTTTTTCTCAAAATCTAGCTTTTCGCAGGTTTATCTATCTCATTCCAATGCTTATATGTGGTTCCCGAATTGCCTATATTTGGGTACATCTCATTACCCCACTTTATTTACACATCTACCCATATCCTCTTAAATTATGTGCATCTCATTATACTGTAGTCAACCTTGACTTTGACAACTCTGCACCTCATTTGCCTTGCAATAGGTAGGTACTGTTAATAATTCTTTTCCATCTGTGTCATTTATTAAAACATTTAAAGACATAAGCCATGTGCCTTCATTTAATAGACTTGACTTCTAAAATTTAAGAATCAAACACCTATTTTCACCTTAGTAACTTTGTCTACAGTTTGACATGCCATCAAGTAGTGCTTCAACAGAAAGGATACCAATAAGTTTAGCTGAATCATTCTTTGATATATTTAATCAAATATATTGATTATGTACTCAGTAAGATGATTAGGTTACACCCAGGATGATGTTAGTCCATAAAATGATTATATTAAAATATGTGCCTTAAGCATTAGATGCTTTATAATTGTTGATGAATGTGTAATGTTTAACTACTTAAATAAATAATTAGAGAGCAATAAAAGCAATGCAGTAATGGAGGATTTTTATACAGCATATTATCCCATAAACACATCACATTCTGTTTATAATCCAACTTCTAAAAATACCACATATATTCTTTCTTTAGCTACAAAACTGGAACACACTAGATTGTAACTTAAAATCCAATTAAAAGGGATAAATAATAAGATTAAGAGGTATAAAATTATTTTTGAGACCAGCAGTTAGCGTAATGGCTATGTCACTAGACGCCCATGTAGTCGACCGCAGTTCAAGTCCTGGACCCAGTGGCTTAAACTCACGCCGGGTGCATGTGCATGCGTGCCCAAGATCCCCATAGGAGAAATGGAGGAGAAGGGATTGTGGCGTGGCCATCCCCCCGGGGAGTGATTTCTTGCTTTCTGTCTCTCTGTCTCTCTCTGTCTTTCTGGCCAGCACATGTGCCCTATAGCAAAACCCTCTCCACAAATAAAAGAAAAGAAAAGAAATTATTTTTCATGTTCTCTTATTCTAGATATGTGTCCTCAAAATGAAAACTATGGCAGTTATAGGAGAAGATAGCTGACATTACTTTTCATTAAAATTCAATTACTAACACTGTATAAGTATTTCCTAAAGCATTATTTGATAAACGTTAGGTGCCTCCTTCCAGAAAGCCTTTTATATACTTAGGAATAGGTTAATGATCATATATGACATCTTGAATGGAAGTTTTATTCTAATGTGCTCGATAGGCTTTCCATTGATCTTCAAATTAGATAGATGCTATTGCATCAGCACCTTCCCCAGCCCAACCCCAAGAACTGTATATTAATGTGTACTGAAAGTCTATAGGAGAAATTCTTTTTCACTAACTAAGGTATCAACATAGTAGAGCTGGACCCATTTGGAGAGGCCTGAGCATTAGAGATTTTTGAGGTTCCATAGGTTTTGCAAACTCCACTCAGACTATTTTTCCATACTAAGCTTCTCATATCTATGTCAGAAAAGGTAAATAAACTTTCTCATATTTCATTAATTCTCAGTGTTGAAGCCATCACAAACACTACTTCTGCACGAATAAGGGCTTTCCCTGGCTCTTGATTTTAAACCAACAATATTTTCCCAAATACAGGGAACAGTTATCTATTTTGATATGGCTCAGGCATCTCCTTTTAAATGTTTATATCTGCTCCAGTAGGTAATTTATTCTGGAGCAGCTAATGCAGAACTCAAACACATAATTCTTGTCAAATAATTTGGACTGATTTCTTCAAGGATTTCAATAATTTGGAACACACATATATATAAGTGTGTGTGAGAGTGTGTGTGTGTTATTATATATGTTATCACATGCATATCATTACCTTCCCTACATATAGCATACACTGTCAGGATAACAGAGGCTGACCACCCAATAAAATTCTGTTATCTGAGAACATTGTGACCATCTAACCATACCTACAATTGACCATGATGGTCCAAGACTGCAATAGGCAGAATTACCTGTGCCACGACAACTGAACGAGATACAGAGTCATTCAGAGATAGCTCAATGGTGGAGAGAAAACAAAGAGAGTTTCCTACTGACTGGCAGGCTCTCAATAGCCCCACCATGACAAGGCATGAAGCCGGCTGTGTTCCAAAACTAAAGCAAATTCTGCAGTATAGATGGTCCTGTATTAGATCTCTGATTTTCAACTTTGTGAAGAGCATAAACCTTGTGTGGGTTGCTGGATACACCGTTTCTAGATTATTATCTGGCCCTGAATAGGTCATCAATGATATATATCGATTGTTTTGTTTTGTTTTGTTTTGTTTTAGGTTTTTGCCATAGTGTACTCCCTGGAGAGAGAGAGAAAGAGGAAAAGTGAGAAATCACTCCCCAGCAAACATAGCCACACCACAATCCCTCCATTCTCCTTTTGGGATTTTGGGCATGCATGGACATATGCCTGGCATGAGTTTCAAGCTGCCTGATCTAGGGCATAAATCAGTCGGTCATGTGGTAACCCAGTCCCTTAACCAAGATGTCACCTGCTGGTTTGATATTTATTGATTGATGGCATACAAACATACATGATTTGCTCTCCTAGTGCAATGATATCTCAGAAGATAGAAATATTGCTATATGTATTCATATTACTGAATATCCCAGTACAAACCAAGAATATATTTTATTTAACACTTTTTTACAGTTCTACAATATTCTTGTGGAAATGGATCTTCAGCACAGTGGTGACTTACTCTCTGTTACCAATTTATCCTTTGCTTCTATAAAAATATCTCGTCCTGGGAACCAGCAGTTAGCGTAATGGCTATGTCGTGGGACTCCCACGTAGTCGACCGCGGTTCGCATCCTGGACCTGGTGGCTTAAAACTCACGCCGGACGCGTGTGCGTGCATGCCCAAGATCCCGAGAGGAGAATGGAGGAGAAGGGATTGTGGCGTGACCATCCCCCCTGGGGGGGTGATTTCTCGCTTTCTGTCTCTATGTCTCTCTCTGTCAGCGCCCGCACCCTATAGCGAAAACCTCCCTAAAAAAAAAAAAAAAAAACTCCTCCTGGGACCAGCAGTAAGCGTAATGGCTATGTCGCTGGACTCCCATGTAGTCGACCGCGGTTCGCGTCCTGGACCCGGTGGCTTAAACTCACGCTGGGCGCATGTGCATGCTAGCCCAATCCCGAGAGGAGAATGGAGGAGAAGGGATTGCAGTGTGGCCATCCCCCCTGGGGGGTGATTTCTCCTTTTCTGTCTCTCTGTCTCTGTCTCTCTCTGTCTGGTGAGCACACACTCCCTATAGCCAAAACCTCTAAAAAAAAAAAAGAAAAAAAATCTCCTCCTATTAATTGCTGAATGTTCCTTCTTTACTAATCCAAGCACTTAAAACACAATGTATTTTTTTGCATTTAATTTGGAAAACAACTTTGAGAGCATTTCACACACAGATATACCACTGGACAGCCTTAGATCAATGGTCAGAGGGAATGTTTTAGCTAATTCCCAGAACATGTGAATAACTAGGAACGCTTCATCTTACTTTTACAGTCTAAACCTGGTGTAATATTCAATCTGATAATAAATCAAGCTCATCATCATAATTATAGATGGGAAGTCTTTCCTAGTATTAATGTACTTATAATTGATAAGGGGAAAAAGAAAGAAGCAAAACATTTAAGGGACACAGGAAGGGAAAATTATCTGTTCATGGTAATATATATGATGATATCTTTAACTGGACTAATATGCAGTGTATTCACACTGGGAAAATTCATTTTACAAACTGTAATGATGTACAGTGGTTGAATGTATAAAAATTAAACAAAGATAACTTATTTTATATAGTTTCTGTTCAAACTTATATTAAGAAAGGAATTTCAATTACTTGGCAATGTCCAGTGATAGCCTTAATAAAAATATTTTATTTATAGTTTGTATATATCTTATTATTAATACTTCTGCTAAAAAAATGCCATCTCCCTTAATATATACTTTCTACTTAGTATACACGTTATTACTTTATGCATATTTTCCCTAGTTTCTACAGCATTGCTAAAGTGACTTTTTAATGAACCTTCATATTACTAGCAAAATTTTTATAGTGAAAAATAAAGGATCAGTGGGTTTTAAAGGTATTTTTAACCTAAGGCTAGCATAATTAAAGTATAAAATCCACTTTTATTTTTATCATTTATGGCAGGTGGACTTTAGGGGGGGGGCAAAAGAATATTTAAACAAGCAAAAAAACCTGCTGAAACAACATTAGAAGAGAAAAAAATGCTATGATATATATATTTTTCAATACATAAAGTGTCTCTGTCATTAAGCTTGACAACTTGAAGTAAGTAGTTTTAATTAATTTATTTATTAAGGTTTTTGCTCTAGGGCACATGTTCTTACCAGAGAGAGACAGAGAGGGACATTGAGAAATCACTCCCCCCAGGGGGATGGCCATACTACAATTCCTTCTCCTCCATTCTCCTCTCAGGATTTTGGGCATGCATGCAATATGCACCCAGAATGATTTTCAAGACACCAGGTCTAGTGCTTGAATTGTGTAGTTGACCGTGTGGTAGTTCAGTGCCGAAGCTACTACACCACCTGTTGGTCCTAAAGCAAGTAGTATTTTTGAAGGGTGCATTTTAATCCTTCCTAAACAAAAAAAAAAAATCATTTTTGAAAGTATTACTTGTTTAAAAAATAAAGGACATATATATATGTGAGACACTGAATAACTTAACAAAATATTCTGATTGATTTCTTTCTAGATAAAAATGGTTAATTTTCTAAGCTTGAATAATAAGAAATCATTAGTCCTAGCCATCATAATGCACTTATTTGCTTCATTAAATGTAAGATAGAAATTCACCATCAATGTATTTCTGCCCCTGAAAGAATTTCTGGTTTCTTTAATGCAATATTTCAAAACTAATTAGTCTCTTTTTTGACAAGACACATATGCATATATTCTGAATAAAAGCTTCAAATGAGATTTTTTTTTAATGAATTATTTAGAATTCTTCTTGTACCTCCTACAGCCTGGCAACCTTGATTATATGCAAGAGTAAATTTCTAACCATAGTTAAAACAGAGACAGTGCCCATGGTATTTTTGTGGCCTTTAATGTTTATTCTGCTTTTGTATTCTCAATATATAACTCTTATCTCTCCATATTGTTTAAATTGAATTTCAATATTTAGTAGTTAAACCCAATCACTATTTATCTCTATGTATACCAGTAGCTATAGACTAATAATAACAAACATAATACATTAGGTCAGTTTTGAATTCCAGAAATTCTCATTATTAGATACATTAGATTGTGGTATGTGGGAATCATATTAATTAGTCTAAGAAAAAGTTTTAGTGGAAATTGGCAGGTATAATGTAGTCCCTCAAATAATTTTTAAAAATACTTACAAGGACTTTTTTGACACTAGTAGAAATTTCTGGTGGTGGGAATACAGTTGTTATATAAGGTCCCATCTCTATGAGTATGCAGGCTCTGAATTATGATTTAGACATGTAGATGGGTTAAAAGTAGTGTAGCAATTACTATAGTATTTGCAAAGTGAGTGATCTATTGCTTAGGAAAAGGAAATACACACATACAAAAGCCACAAATATAATACATGGGAAAGAGAATGACTGAAAATTGAGAGATAAAGAGACGGAAACAGAAAGAGAGAGAGATACAAATAGAGACAGAAAGATTCATTTGAAACGAATTACGGCAGCCTGTGCCATTTTGGTTTGGGTGAGTCAAATCTAGCAAACCATTTTCACATCTAGGTCTCCATAGTAAACAAAGAGAATGAATCAAATGGCCTTCATATAATTTCAAATTCAACACTGCAATTGGAATAAGTAATACAACAAGACCTCTCATCTTCATTTCTGAAATTAGATCATTGGACTTCCATGACCTCAATTTACCTAAGCAACTACAAATGAAGAAGCTATGACAAATCCAAGAGACCTGAGGACCTAACCCAAACAGATCTAACTTCTTGCCTGTTTTTCTTTCATTTTCACTTTTTAATGTACTCAGTAGTTTCTTTTTGGAGAGGTTTTTTTTCGCTATAGGGTGTGTGCACTCGCCAGACAGACAAAGAGAGACATGGAGACAGAAAGCGAGAAATCACCCCCCAGGGGGGATGGCCACACCGCAATCCCTTCTCCTCCATTCTCCTCTCGGGATCTTGGGCACGCACGCACACGTGCCCTGCGTGAGTTTTAAGCCACCAGGTCCGGGATGCGAACCGCGGTCAACTACGTGGGAGTCCAACGACATAGCCATTACGCTAAATGCTGGTTCCCTGTACTCAGTAGTTTTTAACTTCTTAATTTAAATATTTCTATGCAGACTTTAATTACTATTAGTTAACATCTAGCATTGTATATAAAGCACAAAAGCACAACTAAATAAATTCTGTCCTCCCTTACCTCTCCTTGTGAATGAATAGTATTGTTTCTCTTGCTCTTTTGTTTTTGTCCTTAGTGTTTTTGCTTGTTCATTTATTATTTTGTTACCTTTACTTTGATCATACTTTTTTGTTTGGTTGTTTAGTGACTTTGATAGGGGACATATGCCCTCACGAGAGAGAGAAAGAGAGAGAGTGCAAAAAAGGACCCCCAAGCAGAATGACCATGTTGCACTCCCTTTTCCTCCATTTCTCTCTTTAAGATTTTGGGCACAAATGTATGCCCAGCATGTCTTATAAACCACAGGATCCCAGACTCAAACTATATAGTTGGCCATGTGGGAGTCAGCCACCCTAACCACCATACCATTGGATGACCCAATAACACTTTCAAATTTAAAAAGAAGTTACAAATTAGTGTAAGTAATAGATTCACCAGTTTTTATGTTTTTGCACCAATCATATCTACCTCTATATCTATATCTATATATATATATATATATATATACTATCTATATATATCATGACTATATATATATATATAATATATATATATTTACTCTCAAATGACTCAAAAATACTTTTTATTGTAAAATATATATTTAATTTTTAAAAGAAAATTAAATTTAATAAACTTCAACTAGATTGAGAAAAGGAAAATATAAACTACTAATAGGAGAAAAAGAGAGATAATTCTATAGGCCTTATATTCTTTTAATAAAAATAAGTTAAAAATAGGAAGAACTTAAACACATAAATACAAAAACTTAGATGAAGTAAAGCAACTTCTTGAAAATCCCAAAATAGAAAAATTCACTTGTGAAAAAATGGATTATCTGATGGGTTATATGATGATTAAAGAAAAATAATTTATATTACATTCAAACCTCTGAAAATAATAGTTTGCATGCTAAATGTTTTCACTGGAAAATTACATAAAATATATAAATAAGAGATAACATGCACATTACATAGTCTCTTCTTTGTAATAGTATAGGAGTGATTAACTTAACTCAATTTATAAGATCAGCATTACCTAGATATCAAAACCCTATATCAACAACATAAGAGAAATACAGACAGATATATCTTGTGAATACAGATGCAAATAATTATGAACAAAACACTATATATAGGTTTGTGTGCGTGTATACATATATATAAAAAATGACCACATGCAATCTATCCTAAAAACAAAAAATTGGTGTTGGGAAAGACTTCTTAAATAAGACCTTCAAAGCACAATCATCCCCAAAATAGACAAGTGGGATTACATCAGACTAAGAAATTTCTGCA
>NW_006159928.1:2840860-2873570 GCF_000334495.1 Tupaia belangeri chinensis
GGAAGAATATGGAAGATTTACTGCTGAGTGAGGCAAGCCAGGATATGAAGGAGAGACAATGTATGTCCCCACTTAACATAAACCAAATGTCTGCACTCTATGACTGAAACTGATGGACTAACAGTTGTACGAACACAAGAGATGGGTGTGAATGTCAGATGAGGTGTATGTGGAGGAGTGGGGCCTAACGAAGGACATTTGGAGAAGGGATATGGAGGTAGAGCATTGATGGGATGGGGAAGTGTGGTGTTATCGGATGAAGATATTTTAAACAACGGGATTGGGAAAATATGTTCACATATTGAAATGCTCACATTGTAAGCTAAATAATGTGATTGAATGTATATACAAAAATAAATAAATAAATTTTAAAAAGATTAGTTCAATATTTGAAAAGTTTTCAGTTTAATTTACATCTTTAAAAACTAAAAATAAAAACATATGAACATATCAACTGAGGCAGGGATAGCATTTGACAAAATTCATTACCTGTTCACCAAAATAAAACAAACAAACAACAAACACAGCAAACTAGAAGTAAAGGGACACATCTTAATCTGAGAAAGGGAATCTAGAATAATCCTACAGCTACCATTATACTTAGTAAAGAAAGACTAAACGCTTTGCACCATGATTGATGTGCTGCACAGAAATCTAAAATATCATTTAAAATTTCTGTCCCTGGTGTATACATCCTGAAAATTCTGTTCCTATGAGGATGGGTGGCACCAAGCAATAGAATGACCTATCAGCCCCATGATTGTTAAATTTGAGTTTATCCAAAGGGAGATTATTCTAGGTATGCCTGACCTAACAGGAACCCTTAAAAATGAGGCGACATGGCAGAGAGTTGTCCTCCTGGCCTTAAAGAACCCAACTGGTACATTGTGGAAGAGGTCTCTGGAAGCTGAAAGTAGTATCTAGTCAACAGCTAGTAAGAAATAAGAATACAAACATAATATTCTGTTTTTCACTTTCAGTACTGTAGTTAATAAATTACATGAGAAAGTCAACACCTTATCATAAAATATACTTTGTGTCATATTTTACCCAACTAGAAGCTTTTACTGTTAGGGGGAAAAAGTACTCCTCAATGAGGGATACTTACACCACAATCTCTTCTCCATTTTTCCATCCTGTTGGGTTTTGGGGCACACAAGCATATGCACCCAGTTTCTTTCTTAACCTGCCCAGGTCAGAACTTGAACTGCTAGTCAATTATATGGGATCCGGCTTCCTTAACCACCAGGTCACAGAGCTGGCCCAATCGTTAGCTAATGAAAGTGTTTTGAACACGGTTAAGGTAGACAAAGGTAAGATGTGATGCTCAGTAGGTTAGATGTATTAAGTGTGTTTTAAACTTAAAATACTTTCTATATGATGGGTTCATTGGGATGTCACAGTGTTGTGAGTCAAGGAATCAATGAACACACAGATGCACACATATTAGCAATGTGGTGGCAAAAATGTGAAACAGGAACTTGAACTCTGATATATATCTGTTGGGAAAGAAATGAAAATGGTATAGTCACTCTGAAAATGAGTTTAGCAATTTTTTATAAAATAAAATAAACATTTATCATATGCTATGATGACTCCACTTCTGTATAGTTACCTTATAAATGTGAAAACTTTCTTTTAAAAAACCTGGTACATGAATGCTATGGCAACTCTATTAATAATTACCAAAAACTTGAAATGACTCATATGTCCTTCAGTGAATGAAGGAATAAACTAACAGGGAAATACCTTCTCCTCCATTTCCATGCTATAAGATTTGGGGCATGCAAGCATACACACACACACACACACACACACACACACACACACATACACGCCAGGAGTGTTATTTAAATTATCAGGGGTGGAATCAAAACCATAGTTGGTTATGTAAGGTCTAGTTCCCATTACTACTAGGCTACAGGGAATGGCACCTGTCACATATCTTTTGATGTTAGGTACTCATTCTGACTCACTAACATTTTCTGAATGGAAACATGCTCAATCTCCCACCTCATTTGATTTTCTAAATACTTTAGCCACAGTTATTATTACTATTAGCATTATGTTTTTTGCTCATGTAATTTCCCACTTTTTCATTCATAGATTATATTACAAAAGTGGTGGAAGCCATGGCCAATGAGGAGAATCAAGTAATGCTATTCTTCCAGAAGGAAAAAAAAAATTGGCAGTCAATTTGGCAGAAAGCAAAATCTCCATTCTTGTTTTATGACCCTGAGAACCAAGAAATTATCTTCAGGATATGTATAATTATGACATATAATTTCTAAAAATCTGAAGCATGATTGTCCCACAAATATAAACTGACCATGGCCAAAAACTTACTTAATTCATTAATGGGGAGAGTCAGCAACTTGGATAAGGCAAATCTGATGTGAATTGGAGAGAGCATAATTATTTATGGCAGTAAGACAGGATGCCTCAATTAGATCACTACTTTAGGAACAAAACTAATTGGGTCCAACCAGTGGCATGGTAGTTAAGGGGCTGGACTCCCACATGGCTAACCATGGTTCAAGTCCTTAACCTGGCAGCTTGAAATCATGCCAGGTGTGTGTGCCTGCATGCCCAAAATCCCAGATGGAGAAAAGAAGAGAATGGATTGTAGCATGGCCTTCTCCCCAGGAGATAATTTCTCAAAAGATTTTTCACTATCTCTCTGGAGAGCTCATGTGTCCCATGGCAAAAACTGAAAAGAAAAGAAAAAAAAAGAAATGAAGTTGATTAATGTCCTATAACACATGAAAAGTGTGATTTTCTGATAGCATTTGAATCTCTGCCATATCAAATTTGTTTATAAGCTGTGAGAGAAGAATTACTTCATTGCTATAGGACAAGGATTTTTACATTGCTATCAGTTATCTGCAAATTAAAGTCCCTATTTTTCAGAGTTGTAAATGTATTAATGAATGCAAATGGAAAAATGAAACAAAGGTACATGTATCTAGAGGCATGAAGTGCCACTACATGACCCTGAAAGATAAACATATTCCTTTTGCCCAGTCCCAGCTTTTAGATGTATTTTTGTTAATAAATTTATACTTACAAGTTAAGGACTAAAGAGGTTCATCATGATTACAGATCTATTTTTAAATGAAACTTGAAATTATGAATATGTAATGTATTTGGAGCAAGCACAAATCTGTTTTATAGTTTCTGAAGCAGAAAAAATGTTTTTATTTGATTTTCTTTAATCAGATTAACTCTGGAAGAGCTTCTGTCCACCAGGTAGTTGGGAAACTTGATCATTACCATTTTTACTGTCATCCATCACCTGATGCTCCTTATGCATGACCATATGGTCCATTCAAAGATCTCTTCATTCTCTCCATATCATGGCCACAGTGTTTTCATCAAGATTTCTAGTGTCTAGCTTCTAATACCTAGATCCACATTTAGTCACCACTGTCTGAGAAGTGCTACACATGGCAGGAGCTTCATTTCCCATGGTTGTCACGACTATTCTTTACTCTCCTAGCCTTGGAGAACATTTTTCATATAAGTCCATTCTTTATAGGGCTACTCATTCCCCTTTCCCTTCTCTGAAGCAGATTCAGCTCCACTTTTTCTTGGGATAAAACAAAGACCAAACCGAACAAATAAAAAGAAAACATTCTAAACTGAGGTCTTCAAGAATGTTTTCTTCATAACTTAATGGTGAATCCTAGAGTATATGTGTGCTCTCGTGTGTTTGAAGGATGGAGAAAGGATTGATAATAGCATTGGTGGCAGGTATATGGCAAAGTGAAAAAAGTTTATGCTTCAGAATTTCACTTTTTCAAGAGCTCCTTCCAAATCCCTGAAAAGACCCTAAGGATACGTTTATGTGGAAGTCATTTGTTTATGCACAGTTTACAGAAGTATAGGAATTTAACCACAATAAGTTAAACTGCTCTTTCCTTCCTGAACTCCTGAGGAGATTTTCCTCATGAGTTAGGTGTGTGGGGGCTGGAAGCATGGGTAGAGGCATAAGAATAGGGGAGAGTACTTTGGATATTGGTTAAGAGAATTAATCCTGTAGCAGGATAGGGGATAAGGATCTACTGGTTTCCATGTATATTGTTAGTGTAGTTTCATAGTCTACTAAGTAGCAGAATGCAAAAACTAAAACTTTTCTAAATTATCAATAATTAAAAAATTCAATTTTTACCAACCTTGATAGATAAATGACTGAATTATCTTTATTCTAAGCATAGAAAATAATAGCATGAAATAATTATTATGTGAAAAAAAAAGATGATTAAAGAATATATAACATGGGACTGACAGGAGGCATGGTAGTTAGGGTGTTGTACTCCCACTTCACTACCCACCGTTCAAGTCCCAACTCAGTGACTTGCTTTCTTAGTTACCCCTCTCTCTCTCTTTTTCTGGCTAATAATAATAATAATAAATTAAATTAAATATTGACTATTCTTGGTGTCTTGCCACATGGACATTCCCATTATGGTCACTTTCTTCTTGTAAGGAAGACTGTCTCCTAGCAGGATGAGGTACAATTCTATGTAATGTTATCACAGAAGTGATATCCCATCACCGTTTTCTGAACTCTGTTGGTTAAAAGGAAGTCCCAGTCTTGGGACCAGCAGATGGTGTAATGGTCACATTGCTGGACTCCCACACAGTGAACCATGGTTTGAATCCCGGTCCTGGCGGCTTCAAACTCGCACCAGATGCATGTGCTTACGTACTCAAAATCCTGAGAGGAGAGTGGAAGAAAAGGGAGTGCAGCAGGGCCATCCCCCTCTGGGGTGATTTTCTGCTTTCTATCTCTCTGTCTGTCTGGTGAGTGCACACGCTCTATAACAAAAGTCTCTCAAAAAAAAAGTAATAAAGTCTCAGTCCCTCCCCACACTCAAGAAGGGCGTATTATACCAGAGGATTCCAGGGGGCCACTTAAAGGGTTCAATCTGTTGAACTACCCAGGATATAATTGGCAAAGGCATCAGATAATCCTTTACATGTACTTCTTTTCCTAGTTGTCCATTTTTCTGTTGGGACATTTTTTTTCTTTATTTCTTATTTTGGTTTATTTTTTTTTCCTAGTTCTTCTTTATTTTTTTTAACTTTCATTTTCAAGAGAGAGACAGAGACAAAGATTCAAGCACCACAGCAAGGTCTTCACACCTTAATCGATCCCAAATCATGCCAGCCCAAATCATAAGCACATGTGCACATACCTGGTGTGCTCACAGACATACCTGGTGTACTCAGAAATGTCCCAGCAGGCTTTTCCCATGTAGATCCAGTTACGTTACCACTGTGCCATCACCTGGTCCCTCTTATAAAGATACAGCATCCTCTTTTTTATTTACATTTTTTTCCCTTTTTGTCAAGCATATTCTCTAATGGCTGGGAAGTTCAGTTTTTGTGATTTTTATTTTACCTTTAAATTTGACTTATAATTAAAGTATTTAAGGAATATAAGTTAAAAATCACTCACCTCAAATAACTGATAGCTTTTCTTCATTGTGTTTTAATTTCCAATATTATAGAAATTATAGGTAAATGAGAATGTTTACATATTTATAGTAATGTTAATCTTTCTTGAGTATATTCTAACAAATTGTATTAAAAAGGTCTTAAGATGTTCACATACTTTGTCATTTTTAGGAATTTTTCCTAAGGAAATAATTAGATTTAGGTTAACAAGAATATTCATCCTACTCTTATTTAAAATAGTCAAAAATTGGAAATAGCTGTAATTCTGAGTTAAAGATTTATTTAATGACTAATCAACTAAGTGTTTAAACACAAACATAAGGGTATATTTATTCTAATATTTTAAAAAGAATATAATTGATTAAAACATGATGAATACTATACATGCAAAAATGTATATCTGTAAGTATTCATATGAAAATTAAAAGGAAATCATGAAGATATCAGTAGTGACAAATTATCACTGGGTAGCTGACTTTGCACAGAATTTATTTTCTTATTTTTACTTTATCAGCTCTCCAGAATCTACTGAAGGAGAATGATCATAAAGCAGAGGCAAAATTGGGTCTCCAGTAAGGGATAATTAAATGCCATACTTTTGAAGTCTAGGGCAACCATTGTCTATGGAGAGCAATTTTGCCTCCCACTCCACGACAGGCAACTTGGCAATGTCTGGGAGCATTTTTGACCGTCTGAACAGAGGGTCGCTAGTAATACCTAGTGGGTACAGGCCAAGGATACTGCTAAACTGCATTACGCAGCACAACTGCCCCCACCCCCGACCACCACATTTTTAAAAACTCTTTAAGGTTTTTCCACAGGGCATGTGTGCTTTCTAGAGAGAGAAGTAGAAAGGCAGTAAGAGGAAAGTTAGAAATTACTGCCATGGGAGATGGCCACACTTTAATCCCTTCTCCTCCATTCTTCTCCTGGGCTTTTTGGGCACACACTTACACACGCCTGTCATAATTTTCAAGCGGAGAAGTCTAGGACTCCAATCGTGGTCAGCTATGTGGGAGCCCAGCACCTTAACCACCACACCACCCGCTGGCCCTCACAGCAAAGAATTATCTGTCCCAAGATGTCAATGGGGCGTAGGTTGAAAACTTTGCTCGAAGAGTATGAAAAAGTATGGATGAAAGAGTATCTGATCCAGGTGATCTGTGTGATACATAGTTCTAAACATGGCAGAGACTCACATCCTAATTATTCCTTCAATGCGGACACAGTGCTGTGTCTGCATTGCCACCTCTGCCACTTAGCAGCAGTGTGTCAAGTGAAGCCAGAACTGTGCGTTTCCCAATCAACTCTGCTCCAGGCATCAGGCAAGGACACATTTTCCACTGAGAATAAGCATTTATTGGGTCATTAGAAAAGTCATGACATATTTTTACATGGAAAAACACAGGGAAAAATATTATGACTTTCCTGACAACCCAATGATTCTTGGACAATTGGGGGTGTTGGGAAGAGAACCTGAAAAGGGAATATTAAAAATTATGAGAGTAAAGATTTTCAAGCAATTAATTGAAAAAGTAAAATAAAAATATTTACTACTATATAACAACTTGGATATTTTATATTCAAATACATTATTATAATGAGAAAAACAATCATAGTGTTTTAGAATGATTTAATCTTCCCATGATTTTTTCTTAAATTAATGCACTTTATTTTTTTAGAGTAGTTTTAAGTGTACAGAAAAACTGAGTGGATAGTACAGAGCTCCTGCAAAACCTCCACAATAATAATTTCCCCTACTACTAACTTCTTGCAATAACATGATATGTTTGTTACAATTAATGGATTTATGTTGATCTACTACTATGAATTAAAATCCACGTTTAATTCATATAAAATTATTAAGTGTTAAGTAAAATAATGCATTATTAATAACAAAATAACTAGAAAGAGTAATATATGTCTAGTAAAGTTCCTAGCAGGTCATAAGTACTCATTAAATATTTGTTAAATGAGATTGAAAGAAAAAAAGGAAGAGAAAGAGAAAAAAAAAAAAAAGAAACAAAGAGGAGAGGGCATGAGAAAGCAAGAGGAAGAGACCAAATACATTGAAGTTTAGCTAAGGAGTAATCAGGCTGAAAATATCCGAATTAACTTTACAGTTTGATCAAAATCCAAGGTCAACTTGAGACTGAAGATGTCTTTTTCCTATGTTATGTTTTATCTGCTCCTTTTATTAGAACGTTGGGCCCTATTTCTGCTTGCTATTTTCTCCCCTGTTCCATCTCTAAGTATTTCTGACTTTGACATATTAAATAGGTGCTGGTTCTGGCCTCATGATTTATTTTAGTACTTAAGAAGGAACCTCAAAGAATTTGTGGAAAAATAGATGGCGTAATGGTTATTTTGTTGGACTCCCACATAGTTGACTGCAGTTCAAGTCCTGTACCCAGCAGCTTAAAACTCATGCCAGGCACGTTGATGTGCATGCCCAAAAGGAGAATGGAGAAGAGGGGTTTGCAATGTGACCGTCCTCACTGGGGGGTGATTTCTCATTTTCTGTCACTCTGGCAAGCGCACACCCTATAGCAAAAAATTCTTAATAAAAAAATGAAATCCTTACATGCTTTTTTCATGATATACATTTTCCGTGAACTTATTAAATACCATGGAGTTCGTAGGACTTAACTTTACCTATAAGCCCACTCTACATTAGCAGTTTTTGTAATGAAACCAAAACTTATCAATGTGAAGAGTCAGAAAGTCCAACCCTAATGAAATACTTTAATAAAATTGTTTAATTATTTCATTTATCTTTTAAAAATTAGCAATACTGCTGGTAAAGATATACATGAAATAGTTGATGTTTCCACGTTAAAGTATAAACTACTAAAGAGATCATTTAAAATATTTATTGTGGTACAAGTTTTAGTCAGATGAAAATATTTGTCATTTAAGTAGTAAGCTGACTCAGAAGGCTGAATCACGGGAAGGAAAAAATAAATTTTATTTTAGATTGTTCAGAATTTAATATTGACTGAAATTTTACTTCATTACTATTCAATTTTATAAAATACAGGGTCTTAATCTCATACTCTATAACATTTAATAACATTTATAACATTAATCTTATACTCTATAACATTTTTAATTATTGTTATAGGTTATGTGGCTATTTGCTTTATTTGAACAATATAGTCAGCCTTCTGGACCCGTGAATTCCTCATCTAACTAAATATAGATCTAAAATATTTTTTAGAAAAAAACACAATTTAAATAATACAAATATGAAGTAAAGCATAAAAACAATCTGTATCACATTTACATTATATAAACAGTTTAGAAATTATTTTAAATGAGACCAGCAGTTAGCGTAATGGCTATGTTGCTGGACTCCCATGAAGTCGACTGCGGTTTGAGTCCCGGACCCGGTGGCTTAAAATTCACGCCGGGCACGTGTGTGTGTGTGTGTGCCCAAGATCCTGAGAGGAGAGTGGAGGAGAAGGGACTGCAGTATGGCCATCCCCCCTGGGGGGTGATTTCTCGCATTCTGTCTCTCTGTCTGTTTCTGTCTGTCTGGTGAGCACATGTGCCGTATAGCAAAAAAAAAAAAAAAAAAAAAAACTCTCCAAAAAAAGAAATTATTTTAAATGTATGGGAAAATGGCTTTTGAGGTTACAAATACTACGCTATTTTACATAAGGGGTTTGAGCATCCTGGAATTTGATATCAAGAGGATTCTAGAACCAATACCCAGCTGATGCTGAGGGACCACTATAGTTGAAAAAACACAAGAACAGATGAAACTAAGGGACAATCTATGATCATGGTATACTCTTTTATTTTTACCCTAGAGGTTCTTGCCTTAGGGTGTGTGTACTTGTCGATGAGAGAGAGAGACAAAGACAGTAAAAAGGAGAGTGAGAAATCACCCCCTTGGGAAAAATGGCCATGCCACAATCCCTTCTCCTCCACTCTTCTCCTGGGATCTTGGGTATATATGCACATGTGTCTGGTGTGATTCTCAAGCCACCAGGTCCAGGACTCCAACCACAGTCAGCCATGTAGGAGTCCAGTGATGTAAACACTACAACATCTGCTCACCCAGAACATGGCATGGTCTTTTGCAATTCTGCAACAGTTATCATCGGCTTTATTTCACTGCTGCATTGTCTTTGAAAAATCAACTCTTTTACATTATAGATTAAGAGCAACTTCTGAAATATAGGATCTTATAATAAAACTCTAGCATTGAATACCTATCTCTAGATAGACAGATAATTAGATAGAGATAGAGATGGATATAAAAAGAGAGAGAGGTGGAGCCAGAAGGTGGTGTGGCGGTTAAGGCACTGCACTCTTACATGGCCTATGTAGGTTTAAGTCCTGCTCCCAGCAGTTTACAAAATCACACCAGGTGTGAGTATGAGCCTGTCCAAAATCCCAAGAGGAGAATGGAGAAGGGATTGCAAAGTGTCCATACTGTCTGTCTCTCTCAAACACACGCACCCTATAGCAAGTATCTCTTGAAAGAAAAAAAAAAAAATTAACTGATGCATGGGAGGTGGGCATGGAAGCTAAAGTTGGCCTAATGAAGGTCCCTGAGAAACAAAGACCAGATAAAAGATGCACCCGGCATGAGTTTCAAGCCACCAGATCTGGGACTTGAACAGCTGTCAACCACATAGAAGTCCAGTACCTTAACCACTATGCCACCTGCTGACCCCTCCAGTAAATTTCCTGACTCTCTTCATAGTGGTTCATACCTGTTCTATGATTCACTTCCTCATATATTCTTATCCCTGCTTAGAGATATCAAAGGAAAAACAAAAATAAACAAAAGTAATGATTATAGGGTTGGCCCTCTAGCAGTAATTAAAGCACCAGGCAGAAGAAGCTGGATCTCATATGGCTGACCATGGTCAGAATCCAATATAAAGACCAAAACAACATAAAATGGACAGAAATATTTAAACAGGAAATTAATCAGAGAAGCTATTTGGATAGTAAATGACCAGAAAAAAGATGCTCAATATCACTAGTCAGTAGAAAAATGTAATTTAAAATAAACAGATACTTAAATGTTTTTTATTTAAGTTTTTGAATTACATCGAAATTTCTGAAAACTGCCTACAGTCTGGATTTGTTTTGGTATTATCTGAAAACTACATACTGATCTTCAATCAAAAGAAATGCCTTTAGTGATGTAAATTAAGAAACTACTCAATTAGATAACACAAGAGACTACCCAATTAGAGAAGTGTGAGAAGAGCATGGGAATTATACTAGTTTTTAATTAATTGTAATGAGGAATGGAGCCAGTTTCTGTGTAAAGGTTAAAATAGAGTCCATATCTGACTTATTTATAATCAATCAAAGAAGATTTTTGTTTAGGAAATGCTAACTTTCAACAAGGCAGGTAGGTTTTTAATTTATTCCACTTGATTTTTTTTTTCTTATTTTTTTTTCTTTCTTTGGAGAGGTTTTCGCTACAGGGCACGTGTGCTCGCCAGACAGACAGAGAGAGACAGAGAGACAGAAAGCGAGAAATCACCCCCCAGGGGAGATGGCCACACTGCAATCCCTTCTCCTCCATTCTCCTCTCAGGATCTTGGGCACACACGCACACGCGCCCGGTGTGAGTTTTAAGCCACTGGGTCCAGGACGTGAACCGCGGTCGACTACATGGGAGTCCAGTGACATAACCATTATGCCAACTGCTGGTCCCTCCACTTGATTGTTGAAAAGATACCCTTACTGGGGCAAGCAGGTGGCATGGTGGTTAAGGCACTGGACTTCAAAATGGATGACCGCTGTTTGAGTTCCAGATCCAGTGGCTTGAAAGTAATGCCACTGTGTGTGCAGGTGTGCCCAAAATCCCAGGAGGAGAATGGAGGAGAAGGGATTGCAGCATGACCATCCCCCCCTTGGGGGTTATTTCTCCCTTCCTCTCTCTTTCTCTATCTCTTGCAGGCAAGTATAAGCATCCTGTGGAAAAAAAAATCTTTAAAAATAAATTAAAATAAAAAAGAAAAGATACACTCTCCATTGTGAATCTGCTGTTATGTTTATGTAGTTCAAAATATCATTGTGAATATGAGCATGTATATATATATATATATATATATATAATAAACATCTTTAAAACGATTTTAGAAAATGAAAGCTTTGCTTATTCTCCAAGCAAAACTTACCACTAATTAGCAGTTTGCTTAGTATAACTAATCATAAAAACGTTCTGAAATTTTTGTCTTTTTTTCTAGTAATAATAATGCATGCAATGAAAAGAAAGTACAAACAGATCTAGTTTTTGCAAACATGGCCACTTTTTAAATAAATAATAGGAAATTTATAAAAATGGCAGCTTTATTTATTTATATACTTAAGAATCTTTTAGCTAACCACACCTATATTCTCTCTTACCTATATACCGTTGTGATGAGTGTAATGGGATCAAATACTCTATTCAAAGGTACAAAATAACACATTTAAATAATGAGATAAAAGGGTAAGGTCAGAGTATATTGTGCTAGTAGGAGATGGAAAAGGAAGTTCTTTAGCCATATCGAGCATTAAAAATCCAAACCAAATGTATTAGAGTAATAATCTATTGTAAAATACATGATCGGAAGTGGGATATTCACAATTTCAGTGTTTGAACTTCTCATGAGTTTGGTGGTTGATGGAGGAGATTCTGTGAATGGAAAGTTTTTAATTCACTATGTCAGTACTCCAACTTCTTTTCCTCAGTAAATATACTGTGGCATAAAATTATAGATATGTTTTGATATGTGCCTGTATCTCTGACAATTTGAAATTGCATTTACATTTAGTAGGTGCTAAATGGACTCTGATAAAAATCAGTATTTTTTTTATCAAAAATCCTTTTTTTATCTCATAAAGCATAGTTGTATTTCTGATAGTTAATATCTGATTTTAAATTTTGACTTTTTATGACATGGAACAGTTTTACCTTAAAACATTTGGTTGGCTACTTGTTGAAATCACACAGATCTATGGGATACATGATGATGTCTGCTTGTTTGAAAGATTAGACCACAGTCAGTTACCTACAGGATATCATTTTCTCTTCTCCTATCAGGAATTACATTACCAACTCATCAAAGTACAATGAGATTGTGTTAACATGATTACAGCTGCTGTCGAGGGCATGGTTAGTCTTGGCAGAGAGTAATATCTTTAGAAACACATACTAGATAGCTGTCAAGTCATGAGATAGTAATACAAAACTTCCAGACCTTGTTCTTTATTTTTAAAAGTCTAACTTTCTTTTTGAATCCTATGGGTTCATGTTTGGGAATTTGGTTTGCAGAGTAATAGTATTGGATGGCATAAACCATAGTGGGCAATGAGTGGCTCATGGAGTTATCAGCTTCATGAACTGATTAATGCTCTCTGCATAAAACTGAGTAGGCTCCAGCTCTCATGAGAAGGAGTTAGTTCTTGCAAGCATGAGTTATTATAAAAGAGAGATAAACTCCAGTTCCGTCTCTCTGCATGCACCTGCCATCCTCTGCTTCTCTTGGCTATGCTGTGATAAAACCAGGATGATGCCTGTTCTATACTTTTGGATTCTCCAGCCACTAGCACGTGGGTCAGATAAATCTCTATTTCTTTATAAGTCACTCAGTCTGAGGTATTTCTGTTATCAATATGATAGTGGACTAAAATAATATTACAATATTGAATTAATATAACAGAGTATGGGTTATATCTGTGCAGGTATTAGAAGTCAACATTTGTCTCTTTTTTATAGAATTATTTATTTAATTTTACTTATTATTATTAATATAATTTGCTCTTGGGCACATGTGCTCACCAGAATGAGACAGAGAGAGAGAGAGAAAGTGAGAAAGCAAGCCACCAGGTTCAGGACTCAAACTATGGTCGGCCATGTGGGGGTCTAGCACCTTAATCACCACACCACCTGCTGGCCCTATTATTTCTTGAATTTTTATGCAGAGTACACAATGCTGAATCATCTGAACTTACCTTATAATATAAAACAATAATGCCTTCAGGAGTTACTGAACTGCAAAAGGTTATTTCCTCCTATTCCTTATGATTCCAGGCTGTTTTCCTTCTAGTCATAACTTTGACTATTATTCTCTTTCCTTCTTTCACTTTTCAGTACATTACTTCTCATACTAATGAGTCATAATTCTTTCAATGCTTCTGACATTCTTTTGCAGTTCTATTAAGGAATTAAGGTTACAGAAGAAAACAGACAAAAAAATTAGTAAACTTCAAATATGTATCAATAGTTGCCAATGGCTCTATTATTCGTTCACAAATTCAAATTGCAAGAGTTTTATAACCATTATGCTTTTTTAGTTGTAGGGTAAAGATCTCTTACTATTGCTGTTTACTTCCTGTTTTCATTCACATTCTAGAGTTTTAAAGCTGTCAGAATTCTGTTCACTCAAAAGATCACTCACATTTAGTCTCATCAGTCTAGATGTTTGTGCAGAAGGTAAGATTACTGAAAACTGAATTGCATCACAAGAATTTAAATAGATATTTTAAAACATTTCACTTTTGTGTTCAATAGTTCTTTGCTTAGTGTCATAGTGTGTTGATTTTAAGCAAACACAGTAGCGCTCAAAGTCAACTTGCATGTCGACACTTGAAAAACTCCACAGGATCAAACATCACACAAGGTGGGTGGCTAACGTGGTAAAAAGCAAAGTGCATCAGGAAGAAAATAACATTACTTTCACATTTTCTAACTCTATCCTTTTATAGAAAGTATGTTCTAAAAGCATATATTATAAAACTGCTTCCAGGCATATAAATAACTACAAAGGGAACATTGACTGCCTAAAATAAAATAAACACAAAAACTTTTTGTTTTTTCCTTTGTAAGATTTTATAGTGGAGGATGAGATGAAAGCAAAAATGTTACTATTTTACTCTTTTTTGGAAGACTATGTGCCTCCCTTTTTAAGCTATATGAAGTTTGATTACTTAAGCTGACTTTTTTATTGTTCTATTCTTAGTGCCTAGAAAATGACTGTTGTGTAGTAAGTGTTCAATAAGTATGTATGTATTTTTCAAACTTTACTCTTCGTATTTTATTTATGTATTTCATGAGAGACAAAGAGCGAGAGATAACACTCCCATCAAGGGGAGGAATTAAAATAAAAAAGAAAAGATACACTTTCCATTGTGAATCTGCTGTTATGTTTATGTAGTTCAAAATATCATTGTGAATATGAGCATGTATATATATATATATAATAAACATCTTTAAAACGATTTTAGAAAATGAAAGCTTTGCTTATTCTCCAAGCAAAACTTACCACTAATTAGCAGTTTGCTTAGTATAACTAATCATAAAAACGTTCTGAAATTTTTGTCTTTTTTTCTAGTAATAATAATGAATGCAATGAAAAGAAAGTACAAACAGATCTAGTTTTTGCAAACATGGCCACTTTTTAAATAAATAATAGGAAATTTATAAAAATGGCAGCTTTATTTATTTATATACTTAAGAATCTTTTAGCTAACCACACCTATATTCTCTCTTACCTATATACCGTTGTGATGAGTGTAATGGGATCAAATACTCTATTCAAAGGTACAAAATAACACATTTAAATAATGAGATAAAAGGGTAAGGTCAGAGTATATTGTGCTAGTAGGAGATGGAAAAGGAAGTTCTTTAGCCATATCGAGCATTAAAAATCCAAACCAAATGTATTAGAGTAATAATCTATTGTAAAATACATGATCGGAAGTGGGATATTCACAATTTCAGTGTTTGAACTTCTCATGAGTTTGGTGGTTGATGGAGGAGATTCTGTGAATGGAAAGTTTTTAATTCACTATGTCAGTACTCCAACTTCTTTTCCTCAGTAAATATACTGTGGCATAAAATTATAGATATGTTTTGATATGTGCCTGTATCTCTGACAATTTGAAATTGCATTTACATTTAGTAGGTGCTAAATGGACTCTGATAAAAATCAGTATTTTTTTTATCAAAAATCCTTTTTTTATCTCATAAAGCATAGTTGTATTTCTGATAGTTAATATCTGATTTTAAATTTTGACTTTTTATGACATGGAACAGTTTTACCTTAAAACATTTGGTTGGCTACTTGTTGAAATCACACAGATCTATGGGATACATGATGATGTCTGCTTGTTTGAAAGATTAGACCACAGTCAGTTACCTACAGGATATCATTTTCTCTTCTCCTATCAGGAATTACATTACCAACTCATCAAAGTACAATGAGATTGTGTTAACATGATTACAGCTGCTGTCGAGGGCATGGTTAGTCTTGGCAGAGAGTAATATCTTTAGAAACACATACTAGATAGCTGTCAAGTCATGAGATAGTAATACAAAACTTCCAGACCTTGTTCTTTATTTTTAAAAGTCTAACTTTCTTTTTGAATCCTATGGGTTCATGTTTGGGAATTTGGTTTGCAGAGTAATAGTATTGGATGGCATAAACCATAGTGGGCAATGAGTGGCTCATGGAGTTATCAGCTTCATGAACTGATTAATGCTCTCTGCATAAAACTGAGTAGGCTCCAGCTCTCATGAGAAGGAGTTAGTTCTTGCAAGCATGAGTTATTATAAAAGAGAGATAAACTCCAGTTCCGTCTCTCTGCATGCACCTGCCATCCTCTGCTTCTCTTGGCTATGCTGTGATAAAACCAGGATGATGCCTGTTCTATACTTTTGGATTCTCCAGCCACTAGCACGTGGGTCAGATAAATCTCTATTTCTTTATAAGTCACTCAGTCTGAGGTATTTCTGTTATCAATATGATAGTGGACTAAAATAATATTACAATATTGAATTAATATAACAGAGTATGGGTTATATCTGTGCAGGTATTAGAAGTCAACATTTGTCTCTTTTTTATAGAATTATTTATTTAATTTTACTTATTATTATTAATATAATTTGCTCTTGGGCACATGTGCTCACCAGAATGAGACAGAGAGAGAGAGAGAAAGTGAGAAAGCAAGCCACCAGGTTCAGGACTCAAACTATGGTCGGCCATGTGGGGGTCTAGCACCTTAATCACCACACCACCTGCTGGCCCTATTATTTCTTGAATTTTTATGCAGAGTACACAATGCTGAATCATCTGAACTTACCTTATAATATAAAACAATAATGCCTTCAGGAGTTACTGAACTGCAAAAGGTTATTTCCTCCTATTCCTTATGATTCCAGGCTGTTTTCCTTCTAGTCATAACTTTGACTATTATTCTCTTTCCTTCTTTCACTTTTCAGTACATTACTTCTCATACTAATGAGTCATAATTCTTTCAATGCTTCTGACATTCTTTTGCAGTTCTATTAAGGAATTAAGGTTACAGAAGAAAACAGACAAAAAAATTAGTAAACTTCAAATATGTATCAATAGTTGCCAATGGCTCTATTATTCGTTCACAAATTCAAATTGCAAGAGTTTTATAACCATTATGCTTTTTTAGTTGTAGGGTAAAGATCTCTTACTATTGCTGTTTACTTCCTGTTTTCATTCACATTCTAGAGTTTTAAAGCTGTCAGAATTCTGTTCACTCAAAAGATCACTCACATTTAGTCTCATCAGTCTAGATGTTTGTGCAGAAGGTAAGATTACTGAAAACTGAATTGCATCACAAGAATTTAAATAGATATTTTAAAACATTTCACTTTTGTGTTCAATAGTTCTTTGCTTAGTGTCATAGTGTGTTGATTTTAAGCAAACACAGTAGCGCTCAAAGTCAACTTGCATGTCGACACTTGAAAAACTCCACAGGATCAAACATCACACAAGGTGGGTGGCTAACGTGGTAAAAAGCAAAGTGCATCAGGAAGAAAATAACATTACTTTCACATTTTCTAACTCTATCCTTTTATAGAAAGTATGTTCTAAAAGCATATATTATAAAACTGCTTCCAGGCATATAAATAACTACAAAGGGAACATTGACTGCCTAAAATAAAATAAACACAAAAACTTTTTGTTTTTTCCTTTGTAAGATTTTATAGTGGAGGATGAGATGAAAGCAAAAATGTTACTATTTTACTCTTTTTTGGAAGACTATGTGCCTCCCTTTTTAAGCTATATGAAGTTTGATTACTTAAGCTGACTTTTTTATTGTTCTATTCTTAGTGCCTAGAAAATGACTGTTGTGTAGTAAGTGTTCAATAAGTATGTATGTATTTTTCAAACTTTACTCTTCGTATTTTATTTATGTATTTCATGAGAGACAAAGAGCGAGAGATAACACTCCCATCAAGGGGAGGGTACTACCATCATCCCCAGCTCAGTTACCTGTGAATCACAGGCACACGCCTGTGTGGTGTGCACAGGGAGGTCCCTGGATATGGACCTGGAACTCTCCCATGTGGGTCAGACTCATAGAACATTGCATTTTACCACTGTGCCACTGTCTGACTTCAACAGGTATATTTTAGTTAGCATGAATTAATGAATAAACTATCAGATACTAAATCAGTTGTCTTTGTCATAGTTTGAAGATAAGTCTAGTAGGCTATCTATCTTTTAAATCAGCTTTCCAATCATATAAAGATAAATCAAGGTCAACTTTTTAAAAATATTCTTTAAATATCTATAGAATTCCATTTTTTTAAATGAGGCATGTGTTTTTGGGTAAATTAGATACCTTGTTTTCCTCCTCTGTTTATCTGAAAAATTATGTTGATAAGGTTACCTATCTTACTCTGACAAAAGAAATTAATTCTTGAACCATATCTTGAAAAATGCATGATTCATCATAAGTCCTTAATGTAAATTAACATGTGTTATCATTTCACTATATACATGAGTTAAACCCACTGAACTTAAGAAATTAATAAGTGAGATCTAAATATGAGCACTGTGTAAAAGTCTATTTTCATCTATATATTTCTGTTTATTTATTGGTAAAATAAAGTCATATTTATCTAGAAATAATTACTAGTACTGAAGAATTTAAGTTTAAACTGTGAGCGGCTTTGAAAATTGTTGAGATTGACTGAATGGGGGGCACATGCTGACACAGGGGAATGCCCTTGGACCTACATGGAGAAGGTTGGGGGATGGTGTTCCAGGACCTCCCTGGACATGCAGAGTTCATGAGTACTCCCACTGCCCATAATCCATGAAACTGGAGATGGATCATGAGAGAAGACCCGTTGCAGGCGCCTGTGTCTCTGATTCTATCTCTGCCTTTCTCTCGCATTTGGAAGAGATAATAAATAAGCTTTTAATAAATGATTTTCTCAAGACTATGATTACTCAATCCATCAATAAGATAATTTTGAACATTTGGGGACACTCTTTAATGTGTACAGGTTGTATGTCATACCACAGCATGTGACCCAAAGGGAGGCTGAGGCAGGTAACCTGTGTTTCTTGGTGTGCAGTTATGACTACTACAAGAAGAGAAGCTGATTTATAAGTCACACCAAAGTGCCATATTAGGTAGCTGCAACCTTGTAAGCCCACAACTCAATGTTTTTGTATTTAGCTATGAATTGTATACTCATACTACTATGAGTATAAATAGAAAACATTAATAATGTTCATTTTCTGTTTTATGTTAAATCATATATCTGAATATAAGTGGAAACTCATAGTTTTCTCCAAAGACTCAATGATTTGCCGTAAGCAAATTATGTAGAGACTACTCACTTAAAGCCTCAGTTAATAAAACATTTATTAATGGTATTGTAAACTTCATACAAACATGTCCTATCATTGTGCTGTTTGTCTCTCCCATCCACATTTATATAGGGAAACAAGGATTTAATGCAGTATTAACTAGACCTTAGAAGGACAGATTCCAAATGGGAATATCTGTGTAAATCTTGGATACAGGGAAAGTTCAGAAGCTTATACATATTGGGACATCAGGAAAGTCATAATGCATTTTTGTATTGAAAAACATAGAACAGTATGTCATGATTTTCCCAATGACCTAATAGAAAAGGTGGATCTTGATCGATCATCTGACTCCCAAATTCACCATCATTAATCTCTGTGTTTGCTTGCCTGCAAGACAAAACATAAATACATGGATGAATTAATATGCAACTACAAGTTTAGCCACAATGAACATGTTGGTTTGACTTAAAGTAGGTAATGAGAAATATTATAGGAAACTTTAATTTTCTGGGATAGAGAAAGTAAAATCTTAGAAGAAATTAAAGGACTAACCAGAAAGTTGTGGAGAAAATCAGGAGAGTTATATTGAGAAGCTAAGAGAGTAGAAAATATCAAGAGAAATTAATAGACAAGAAGTATAGTAAGTTAAGGGCAAAAAATAAATATTAAATAGATAATAATCTATTGTGTGGTCAGTAGAAAGAGTTGTATTTGGATGATCTTGGTTTAATATAAACATCATTTACATAAATTTTTTTTCTAATAATATGTTGGGCTTGTTTTTAATTATAGCCTTGGCGAGGCCTCGTGCTGTTGGGTTTGCCTGCAAACCAGTATTTTTATCCACTGTTACATAAAAAAATAACAATAATTTAGCATTAGGTAGCTCATTCATGCAACTAATATTATAGTACCTGTGGTTGTGCAGACAGTAGGGTGCCACTCTTTTTGCTGAAGCCACATGAGAGACTACAGTTTGAATCCCAAGCCAGTCTCACACATGCCAGGCTCTCATGTGCCCACCCATGATCCTAGCCAGTTAGAAGACTGTGAGGCATAGGGGGGAGTTGTGATATGTTGAGACTGTTGAGGGTACCTATTTTGTTCTCCGTCTCTTTCTCAAATATGAAACAAACATAACTATATACATTATTAGTAAGAAATGACTGCTGGTTTGAACCCTCAGGTTGATCTGAAAACATACCAGGCACACTCATGAGCACTTAGTATCCCAAGGAGCTGGAGGGCTGAGGAAAGGGAATTACGGTGTGATGAGACCCTATCAAAGATTCTTTCTCTCTCTCTTTCTCACACATGTGCACACATACACTAACATTAAAAAAATTAAAATAACACATTTTTATTAGTTTTACTTTATGACCTAGTGATGCAAACATATCCCAGCATAAACTTTTCATACTTCCTTGGAACTTTGACCCTTTTCAGATAATAGTTTATCTTTAAGTCTGAATTTGATAAGTAACTACATGGGGTTCTGAAAAATCAGATTTAGAATTAAGAGTAAATCGTTATCTGAGAACTGCTCATTGGCCAAAAATCACATAGCTAGCAAGTGACAGAGGTGAGATTCAAACTCAAATCTGTAGGACCTACATTCTCATGTAGGACCTTCATCCTACATTCTCAACCACGACACCACACTGAATTAAAATTACACTTTAAGTTGCATATTTTAATTAATGTATCTTCAAAATGAAGAAATAAGTTCTACCTTTTTTACTCATGGGTTTTTGTAATAGATTTTATCTTTATGAAGATGTATTCTTACCACTCAGCTACAATGGTAGTGAACTCATCTGTGGAATTTATTTTGGTCTAAGTCTTATAAGTAAGCATGACACCATGTCATGTATGAACACAAGCTTTAATGAACTTAGATATTTTGACTTTGTCCCTTCTTTGCTACAAGGATAGAATATTCCAGATAGAAGCTGGTTTTTGGCCTGAATCACAGGATAAAATTACAGGGAGTTCAGACTTTACTTAACCGATTGATCTATAGCAGAGCCATGGACAAATACAGACACAATGGAACATAAGAAAGAAATTGATGTTTGTGAATTTTATGACTTTTGACTAAAACATTACTGATCTTCTATGCTTTGTTTTCCAAAGTTATGGATTTTTGTCTTCTCTTGAATTGTACCTACTATTAGAACAGAATCTTAACCTGTTTCCTGGCTTTAAGTCTTAAGTAAAGTTCTCTTAACATTTTTCTATTTTGATTTATGTATGCCTTTCTTGAAATTAAAAAAAAATATTTACAAAATACATATTTAATGACCACAGTAAGCTATATAGCTTCAGCTAGGTGCTACTTTGTAGTATATTCATTCTACTCACAGTTTCATGCCTAAAGTCAACATGTATTTACAGATATGTATATATCAGCTGAACTTGCTGTTAAAAGTATTTAATTAAGATATTTGTGAAGCAATGAAATGTGGGAAAAAATTAAAAAGGGATGGAAAGCAACTGCAGATACCAGAGCCAGTGTGGGAAGAGGGTAGGAAATGGCAGAGGGTGAGAAATAGGAGAGAAAAAAAAAATATATATATATACGTGTATATATATATGTATATATATACACGTATATATATGTATATATACAAGAAACAAGAAATGGAAAATTTGTTGATGATAACATGTATGATTAAGCCACTATACAGTGTATCCTGGATTGGAAATCACATTCTGTAAGCTGTGATGATGTTCACTGAAATAATGTAAAATAAATAAATAAATAAATAAATAAAAGAAATTGATGTTTAATGAGTGAGGAAACATTGTCTTATTCAGCATAATTGGAAAAAAAACAGTTTTCCTTTTTTTTTTTTGAGAGAGAGAGATTTTTGCTATAGGGACTGTACACTTGCCGGAGAAACAGAGAGACAGACAGAAAGTGAGAAATCACCCCCTGAGGGGATGGCCATGCCACAATCTCTTCTCCTCCATTCTCCTCTCAGGATTTTGGACACTCATGTGCACATGCCCTGTGTGAGTTTTTTTTTTTTTTTTTTTTAGAGATTTTCACTGTAGGGCGCGTGCGCTCGCCAGACAGACAGAGAGAGACATAGAGACAGAAAGCAAGAAATCACCCCCCAGGGGGGATGGTCACGCCGCAATCCCTTCTCCTCCATTCTCCTCTCGGGATCTTGGGCACGCACGCACACGCGCCCGGCGTGAGTTTTAAGCCACCGGGTCCGGGACACGAACCGCGGTCGACTACGTGGGAGTCCAGCGAGATAGCCATTACGCTAACTGCTGGTTCCCACCCTGTGTGAGTTTTAAGCCACTAGGCCAGAGAGACTCAAACAGCAGTTGACTCAGTGGAAGTCCAGCAACGTAACCATTGGACCTTCTGCTGGTACCAAGAATTAATTTTCCTAAGTCGATATACAGACTTATATTTTCTTTTTCTTTCTTTTTTGAGAATTATTTATTTAATTCCATTTGTTACTATTATATTTTTAAATTTTGACCAGACAGAGACAGAGCAAGAGAAAAAGAGAAAGCAAGAAAGCAAGCCATCAGGTCTGGGACTCAAACCATGGTCAGCCATGTGGGTATTCAGTGCCTTTACCCAACATGCCACCTGCTGGCTCCCAGTCTTACGTTTTCAACATCTTCAGTGTCCATATGTATTCCCACAAATAATGTAGTTCTATAGAGAACTCAAAAAGATTTTTAAATAAAATTACTTCGGCATCTGAAAGGATTTATTATCTCCTGAGATGAAACCTATAGAACGATAGCATTTTCTAGTCATTAACCTCAAAATTCATTTGGGAGATTATATGGCTTTATGACAAGCTTAAGTTGAAGCCATTAATTAACGAGTTAATTGGAGAATCTGGTGTTAAAGTGTTGAAATGTCTTCCCAATTCCATTAATGTCTAATTGAACTATGATTTTCATCATAGCTTTCAGTGCCATGAAGGCATGACTTGTTTGCTTTCATCATTAAATCCACTATCTTTTACAGAGAAATTGGTCAAAAGAAAACATTCAGTAAATAGTAATGGTCTGACTCTGTGACCTGGTGGTTAAGGAAGACAGATACACATGGCCAACCATGGAAAAATAAATAAACTTTTTAAAAAGTAGTGGACAGAATAAAGCCCTCAATAAATACTTGTTACTTGGTAAGTGTGTCTTTAAAGCTAATGATATGGTCATAGATTTATGAATATCAAATGCTTTCTCAAAATATTAGCCTAATAATTTAATTTTAGTAAAAATAATATATATGCTAAAAAACTGTGAAATTATTTAACATATTTGTGACATTACATATTTTGACATGTCTTCAGAATATTATATATTATTGGGATTTAATATCTGCAAAAGTACAATACTTCTTTTTAAAAAGAATAATTCTAACAGGATTTATGCTCTAACTGAACACTCTGATTTGAAATGCTTTAGTGTATTTGTTCTTGTCTTAGATTTATTTTATCTCCAAATTTTCAAACATTTGCAAAGCTTGCACAAATATTATTGGAATTTACTTTGAGATCTGTTTGAATTCCTAGAAAATAGACTTTCTGAATTATTATTTCACATTAGAAATATAATCTGTACAGTAAAATGACCCAGTGTCTGTAAGTAGCCTGTGACTATATTTTTGAAAAACAAATTTCTCAACTACTGAGTAATAAAGGCATTTATAAGATGAGAATATTTTTTTCTCTGACTTATTTTTCTGCTTTAGTATTTACTTTTTTTTTTTTTTTTTAGATTTTTGCCATAGGGCATGTGTGCTCACCAGAGCAAGACAGAGAGACAGAGAGGGAGAAAAAGTGAGAAATCACTTCCTAAGGGGAATGACCGTCCTGCAATCCCTTCTTCTCCATTCTCCTCTCAGGATTTTGGGCATGTATGCACACATGTCCTGTATGTTTTTCAAGCTGCCAGGTCTGGGACTCAAACAACACAATTGGCCATGGAGGGTCCAACACCTTAACTACCATGCCACCTGCTGGCCCGTTAGCAGTGTGATATTAGGCAGTAAAGTTGGAGCACCTTTATGTAAATCTGCAGTGACACATAATTGTGAAGACTAAATGAAATAAAGATATATTATATTCTTCGTAAATTGTAAATTTCCAAGAGACATAGAAATAATTGCTATTTAATGCAAAGGAATAAAAAAAAAAACACATAAGTGGACAGTGCTCACCAGAGAACTATACTTTCTATATTGAAAGGGGATTTGGGAATTTGAAGGGTCGTGATAATGTCCAAGTCTCCTTTTTTATTTGTTTGTTTGTTTTTGTTTGTTTATCTGTTCTTAGAGGACACATATGCTCCCCAGAGACAGCAAAAAGGAGAGGAGAATGCGCTCCATATAGGGAATGGTCAAGATTTTAATTAAACATTACACAGAAGTCCAAAAACTGGTGATGTGAAATAAACCACTGAGTGCAAAAGAGACAGACTATAGTCAAATATAACAACTGAAATCTTTAATAGATTTTTACTTGTTCTTCAACTTGGAGAAAGATGATGGTATGGGTTACTTTAAATGTTCATCTTTATGCACATTTTATGTCATTAATGATAATACTTTCTTTGTTTTAATCACTAGGATATGTGGAATTTACTTTTGAACTAGTTTGGAAAAAAATCATGTCCTCTGTGATTCACAATGTCTAACCTTGCTTAAGAGATAAAATTGAGATTCACCAATTATTAACTTAAAATCATCATTTTAGTTAATTTCTGTTATGTTACTTATCTTTCTGAATATGGTTTATCTTTCTTTATCTTTTTAAAGAGGTTTTTACCTTTAGTGAGCATGCTCACCAGAGAAAGAGAGAAAGAGATAGTAAAAGAGAAAGTGGGAAATCACCTCCCCTCGGAGGGGGCGGCCATGCCACAATCCCTTCTCCTCCATTCTCCTTCTGGAATTTTGGTCACAGATGTACACGTGCCCAGTTCGAGTTTTAAGCCACTAGGTCCAAAACTCAAACCCTAGTCTGCCATGTGGAAATCCAACAACGTAACTGCTATGCCATCTGCTGGCCCTGATTTAGTCTTTTATCATAAAATAAGAATTTTACTGAGGAACTAGGTCTAGAAGTGTGTTCTTCTTGACTAATTAGTCAATAATCATATCCCTTTTCTCTGGCTGCAGTCATCAGTTTACTCAATTTGGTATGAACCATGCAAAAAAAAAAAAAAAAAAAAAACTTGAGCTGACAAAAAAAAAAAAGAGAGAATTGAATTTTTTTCCTTTTCTTCTCTCTTCCTTTATCATTTTTTTCTATAGTCTCAAACCCCAAACTATGTGGGTTGGAGGTGTTTATAATGTCCTTTTATTACATGAAATTGAGGATGAAGTTGACAAAATTAAGAGAGCAGAGATGAGAAGAGATAGGAGATAAATAAGCCTTGGAATTTTAGTTCTGTTAGAAGCCCATCCTGATCCTAGACTTCTCAATCAAGCAACTCAACAAAATTTCATTCTGCTTAAGATGATTTATTTATTTATTTACATTTCATTTACTCAGTTCATCCAATCAGGCCTTCATTTACTTAAGAGATTTACATTGAGTACTTATTTTGTTCAAGTACCCTAACTGCCAGAGGAATGAAACATGTGTAGGACTAGGTGCCCATGTACAACAACTTAAGATCTAATAGGAAAGCAAGACATGTCCATAAACATTTCTGAGAATTGGAAGTATATATAGGTAACACATATTTTCTTCCTTATTTAATTTTAATGTTTTTAGTGTTTTCAGCTCAGGCTATAATCCTTACTTGATGTTAAGCTCTGCTGCCGATTACCTGTGCCCTCAGTAAATCTCTCTGCCTACCATTTCTCTTATTTAGGTCCTACCACTCTGCCCCTGACTTGCTACAATTCTGCTTTTCCTGAGATGTGCCCATCACACCTCAAGGTCTTTGTGCCTAATGTCTCCTTGCTGAAATACTTTTCTCCCCATAAATCTGTAAGGATTGTTTCTTCGTGTCCTTCAGGTCTTTTCTCAAATGTCACCTTTTTTGGCACTCACCAGAGAGAGAGAAGGCAAGAAATCACCCCCTCTCCCCCACCCCTTCCCAGGAGGATGGCCACACTACAATTCCACAATCCCTTCTCCAAACTCTCTTGGGATTTGGGACACGAATGCACATGCACTGGGCATGAGTTTCAAGTTGCTGGATACAGACTCAAACTGTGGTAGACCTTATGGGCCACTACATCACCTGCTGGCCCTTCAAATGCTTCATTAAAATTGAACACTTACCTATCCCCACCCCCCACCCCAATCTTTAATCCATTGTACTTACCACCAGCTGACTATGGATAGTAGTCTCTATTCTTTCTTTATTATAGTTTTATTTTATGTCAATCTTCTCTCACCAGAAAATAAATTCCATGAAGTCAGAGATTTGAAGGAAAGTAGCATAGAAATATCTGCTATGTGTGGATGCAACTGTAGAACATGATATAGAGAAGTAAACATAGCTAAACTAACTCAAAGAGTCAAGGAAACTGCAAAAGTCTGAGCTGGATGTTCAAGAATACCTCTCAGAGCACCAGTCAGACAGAATGTAACCACAGCATCACGATCTGTCAGCAGGGCTCAGTGTTTGCATCATCTCTTCCACTGACCACCATTTTCACTGATCTCCTATTCCCAAAGATACGAAATCAAAGTCAAAACGTATCAAACATTAGGTTTTCATGACACCCAGTTCAAGAAGCAGGTGACTTCCTTCCCTCTTAACTTTACAGATTTGCCTTTCCTATAAACACAGATTTATTTAAATTCAGTGTATTTTTTCGCTGAGAGGTTTTTGCTATAGGGCATATGCACTCACCAAAAAGACAGAGAGAGACAGAGAGACAGAACGTGATAAATCACCCCCCAGGTGGGATGGCCATGCTTCACTACCTTCTCTTCCATTCTCCTCTTGGGATCTTGAACATACACGCACATGCGCCCAACATGAGATTAGGTCACTGGGTCTGGGACTCGAACTTTGGTCAACTATATGGAAGTCCAGCAATATAGCCATTATGCCATTGGCCCCCTAAACCCAATGTATTTATTTCAATTAGCTATTACCTTAGTTCTTGGCTTTTTCAATATGAAATAAAACTTGTGAATTGATGCAGAGAAGAATTTTAAGCAAGAGAATTTATTCAATCATGTATGAGTCATATTTCTTTGTCATGAATTAATAGGCTTACTAGCTTTTCATTTCAATTATTTTTGGAATTTACAGTCTTAAATTTACATTAGCAAACATATACAAGCTATTACTAACTATTTCTTGCCACACAGTATTTTCAAATCACAAAACATTTAATTTTGAAGAAAAGGTAATGGGAATATGTAATGTAGGCATGCTATATTTTTTGCAAGTTCATCCATTCTCTATGACTTTAGGATAACAGTTATATTTTCCAGTTAATCAGTAAATGAAGTAATGTTATTTATTTTTGAAGTTTATTTACTTTCATGAAATAAATATCTTTCTCAGAGAGAGAGAAGGAGAGAAAGGCAAGCACCCTCAATAAGGTCCCACACTGCAATCCTCCCTCTGCCCTTCTAGTTGGCTGGGATCATGAGCATGCACAGCCTAGGATGTACAGGTCAACCCAGGAACTGAACTCAGACAGACCTTTGTATGACTTTCAGCATTGCAGAGCTGAAACAGCATTGTGCTCCCACTGAACCACTGCAGTTGGACCCATAGAACTTGAAATAAGTGGCATGTAGTGATGTAAATGGTCATAGTCCCTGGTATTCTGAAATACCAGTATAGTCTTTCTTTTAAAATAGATTGATTTATAATAAAATTTATTTGAGACTTTTTTTAGCAGTTTTAGGTCTATAGATTTACTGAGAAGAATGTAAAGAGCTCTTAAGGATCGCTTCTCTCTTCACACACAGTTCCTATTATTATTATTATCTTGAATAGTATATGCTATGGTCTGAATGTGCTCCCAAAATTTATGATGTGAGGCTACTAAGAGCTGGCCATAATGAATGGATTAATGTCTATTGTGGGAGCAGGACACTTATCCTGAGTGGGCTCGTTCTAAGAATGAGTGGAGTCCCCCTTGTTCCATTGCCCTCCCACTCTCTTGCCCCTCTGTCTTCTGAAGTGAGAACACATAGCACGAAGTCCCTCACTGTTGGCATATGCTGACACCGTGATGTTGGACTTTCCAGCATCCAGAACAGTGAAAAGTATATTAATTTTCCTTATAAATTTCCCAGTCTATGGTATTCTGTTAGAGAATCTTAAATGGACTGAGACAGTGTGGTGTACTTGTCATCACTGATGAGCAAATATTGATATGTGAGTATTAACTGAAGCTCATAATTTACATTAGGACTCATTTTCACTGTCCTCAAATTCCTATGTTCCACTCATGGTTTAACTTAAAAAACAAACAAACAAAAAACTGAAGTAACCATATATACCCATGTGTCTTGCTAGTAATTTTCTCAAGTAGTTATCAAGTATTTATTTTTACTAATGCTTTTTTTCCTACTTCCTTTAGACAAGCCAGCCAAAAGAGATATGTATAGAAAAGTGTATGAAGGTTTGGTGAGGGAAAAGTACTCCCTAAAGAATAAAATGATAAATAAGGAACATTTCAAAATTGTTCGTGAAATGGTTGAACTATTACTTATCAAGTAAATTTTATGGAAGTTAACGAAGTTATATATAAGCTAAGGAATTCAGGGACCATTTATCTGGAAGATATGACCAAAGTTTAATACATTTAATTTTATAGGACTAGATAAGTGTCAGAATAATTTGGTTAATTGTTAAAAACAGCAGTTCTCAATTTTTTTTCTTGGATAATCAGATTTCTTTAAGTACTTATTACATTCAGATTTTTGTGTCCAACTCTTGAGAATTGGCACCTGCAATTTTTAATGAGAAATTATAGGGATTCTGATAGAAGTAGTCCATAGATCAGATTAGGAGAAACATCCTTGAAAATGAGATCAAATTTCAGCTCTCAGTCAACCCTGGGTACATCAGAACTCTGACACATAAGCAATGATTTTTTTTTAATTATTTTATTTAACTTTATTTATTTATTTATTTCAATTTGACCAGAGAGGGACAGAGTGAGAAAGCAGAGAGAGAGAGAGAGAGAAAGAAAGAGAAAGTGAGAAAGCAAGCCGTCAGGTCTGGGACTCAAACCATGGTTGGCCATGTGGGAGTCCAGCACCCTTAACCCACTATGCCACCTGCTGGCCCCTAAAGGCACTGATTTTTGTGCTCACTGTTAACCTGACTGGGTAAGCCCTTCAGCAAGTAACTTAGCCCACCATTCATTGTGTACACGAATTCTAAATCATTTTACTGGTTACTTTATTTATTTCAATAAAGGACCAACTCCTCTCATAGGCTGTTGGAAGATCTAATTTCCATTATATTCAGGAAGTTTTCATATTCTATTGTATTTTCTATAATTTGTCAATGTGTGCCTGTTACATGTTATTTATCATTCTTTGATGACTAACAACTGACCTCCACTTGCTGTTTGAAAAGTGATGAAACCAATTCTTATATTTTTTTCTTTCCTTTAGACTAACCTCCCCTCACTTTACCTTTTTTTTTTTTGAGCACTTCCTCTCCATCCCTTGACTCATTTTTATTATTCACTGTATTCTTTTTATCATCTGAAAACTTTCAAAAACTGACACAATAATCTGTTTATGGCTGAACAGATACTACAAAACTCTGAAGGTATCTCGAAGACGAATAATGTTATTAGAAGAGGATTGTGTAGCCTACACTTTAACAATATTGATTCTTCTAACACATGAACATGAACATGTCATATCTCTCAAATGATTTAGTTGCTATTTACCTTTTCTTATAAATACAGTCATGAACTATCTATTGATGTTCTGGTCAACAAGGAACCACATATAAGATGAAAGTTCCATAAGATTATAATGGAGCTCAAGAAAGCAAGCCGTCAGGTCTGGGACTCAAACCATGGTTGGCCATGTGGGAGTCCAGCACCCTTAACCCACTATGCCACCTGCTGGCCCCTAAAGGCACTGATTTTTGTGCTCACTGTTAACCTGACTGGGTAAGCCCTTCAGCAAGTAACTTAGCCCACCATTCATTGTGTACACGAATTCTAAATCATTTTACTGGTTACTTTATTTATTTCAATAAAGGACCAACTCCTCTCATAGGCTGTTGGAAGATCTAATTTCCATTATATTCAGGAAGTTTTCATATTCTATTGTATTTTCTATAATTTGTCAATGTGTGCCTGTTACATGTTATTTATCATTCTTTGATGACTAACAACTGACCTCCACTTGCTGTTTGAAAAGTGATGAAACCAATTCTTATATTTTTTTCTTTCCTTTAGACTAACCTCCCCTCACTTTACCTTTTTTTTTTTTGAGCACTTCCTCTCCATCCCTTGACTCATTTTTATTATTCACTGTATTCTTTTTATCATCTGAAAACTTTCAAAAACTGACACAATAATCTGTTTATGGCTGAACAGATACTACAAAACTCTGAAGGTATCTCGAAGACGAATAATGTTATTAGAAGAGGATTGTGTAGCCTACACTTTAACAATATTGATTCTTCTAACACATGAACATGAACATGTCATATCTCTCAAATGATTTAGTTGCTATTTACCTTTTCTTATAAATACAGTCATGAACTATCTATTGATGTTCTGGTCAACAAGGAACCACATATAAGATGAAAGTTCCATAAGATTATAATGGAGCTCAAAAATTCCTATCACCTGGCGATGACATAACCTTCATAATGTCATAGTGTAACAAATTATGCCCTCATTTGTGATGCTACTGCTGTAAGCATGCCCATATCTCTGCCAGTTGTATAAAAACAGAGCACATACAATTATGTGCAACACGTTACTTGGTAATGATAATAAATAATTACGGTACTGATTTATATATTTACCATACCTTACTCCCTATCATTTTAGAGTGTATTCCTTCTACTTGAAAAACAGTATGCCATCTTGAGCCAGCAGGAGCCTCATACATCACATATTCACTGAGCTTCTGGATTACATCATTTTCTCTAGTCTTTGATTTAATCTCATGCTACTTTGTTTGTCTTGGCCCTTCCAGTGAGACAAAATGCGGAGGTGGAAAACAGTGATATTAATGATCCTGACCCTGTGTAGGCCTAGGTTAATGTGTGTGGGACTTCACTTTTAACAAAAAAGCTTAAAAACTAAAATAAGGATAATTAAAATGTAAAAAGTAGATACAAGTTTAGAGAGGAAGAATATAAGGAAAGAAAATATATTTGTACTGCTAAACCATGTGTTTTTCTTTTAAGCTAAGTGTTATTACAAAAAAGTCAAAAAGTGGAAAGAAATTAAACAGTGTAAAAAAGTAAAAATGTTACAGTAATCAAAGGTTAATTTACTATTAAACAAAGACATTTTTTTTTAAACTTCAGTGTGGCCTCAGTGTACAATGTTTATAAGTCTACTGTAATGCACAGTGATGAACTAGCCCTTCACATGCACTCACCACCCACTCACTCATTCAGCAGAGCAATTCCAGTCCTACAAGCTGTGCTCATGGTAAGTGCTTTATATCTATACAGGTGCACCATTTTACTCATTTATACTGCATTTTCACTCTACCTTTTCTATGTTTAGATCTGTTTATACACATAAATACTTACCATTGTATTACAACTGCCTACAGTATCTGGAACAGTAAACACTATGCAGATTTGAAGTTGATGAACAATAGACTATGCCATACAGCCTATGTGTGTAATAAGTTATACCATCTAGATCTACATGAGTCTATTCTATCATGTTTGCACAACCACATAATCACCTAACAACGTGGTTCTCAGACATACCCTTGTTGTTAAACCCTGCATGACTATATTTTACAGATTTTACCATACAGTGCTATAACTATTTTTTAATTTATTACTAGATAATTCATTGTTTTAAAATGCTATTATAAATCTGAATCTCTTAGCTGTTTGGAGTCCCCATGAGTATGGTCAATAGGAAATTCAATCTGAGTATTATTGTGGTTTCTCCTCTGGGCTGAGCAAATCTCCTAGTGGTTATACTTAATTCAGAATATTAGGAGGAAGGTCTCTGGTCATAACTAATTTTTTCAATCTTCTAACCCACACGGACCATTGACACTGTGACTTAGTTCAGCTAGGATGGTGATATTCTCCTCCTTCTTCTTTTTTTAAGGTTTTTGCCATAGGGCATGTGCACTCACTGAAGAGAGACAGAGAGAGATAATGAGATGGAAAGTGAAAAGTCATCCCCCCGGGGGGTTGGCCACACTTCAATCTTTTCTCCTCCATTCTCCTCCTGGGATTTGGGGCATGCCCACACATGTGTCCAGTGTGATTATCAAGCTGCCATGTTCAGGACTCAAACCATGACTGGCTATGTGGGAGTCCAGTGCCTTAACCATGACATACCTGCTTGCCCAAGGATGATGGTGAGATACTAACCACCTGGAATCAGGCTCACTGAAGAAATAAAACAAAAGCCTTGTGCATCATAGGGATTTGGAGGCCACCTTACAGATATTCAGAAGTGGTGGCAAGAGCAGAAGAGAAATTTC
>NW_006159928.1:2873601-2890794 GCF_000334495.1 Tupaia belangeri chinensis
TGTCTTAAAGATCTTTCCCACTGGATACAATGGGGAATCTAAGCTAAATTTTAAAGGCTTTGAGAATGATTCTGACCATCAAACAGGTTGATAACTATAGATCATCTGTTTTAGTCCCATTGCAGTCTCCATGTGGCCAATCTCGTAATATATTCACTTATTTATTTTTATTTAAAGAAAACCAAAATTTATATAAACAAACATATGCTAATGTAACATTATGTGAAAATATGCTCATGGTTCTTTGGATTCTAAATACAGACAATTCAGCATGAATATTCATAGAAGAGTGAACCGGGTTGCATACTCTTGTTTGCACTGAAAATTGACGGGGATAAATGAAACTGCCTTGCATACAAATTCTTTTGACTGCTTGCTTTCAACATCTTACTGCTTTCCAGTCCTATTTAACTCCATTTACATTGCCTTTTGCATGTAAGTGAAAATCAGCCCAAACGATATAAATACATGTGAGAAATATAATCTATTATCCCACCACACAAATGAGGAAGAGGAAAACAGGGGGAAAAATCAGTGGACATGAATGCAGTTGAGGGTGGAGTCTCTTGTGACTGTAAAATATACAAAATCAACATCATCTTTGTAAAACTAAGTCAAAATGACCCCAGTCTCTTGCTCCACAATGACAAAGACAAAGTTGACTAAAAAACTAACCATTTGCCACTACCAAGATTAACAAAAAAGCCTTTAAGTCTTGACGTTTATATTTAACTCCCAAGTAGTTGAATTACAAATAGTTATTTAGTACTCTTTTAAAAATCAGAGACTTCAACATTAGATTTATTTTTACAAATTAAAGGGGAAAAATATATTTTAAAAAAATTATCATGGGTCCAGTGGGTGGCATGGAGGATAAGATGCTAGACTCTCACATGACCAACCACTGTTCAAGTCCTGGATGCACTGTCTTGAAAATCACACTGAACACATGTGTATGTGTGCTCAAAATCCTGAGATGATGATTTTAAATTATTCTTACAAAGATAAGTTCAAAACTGATTACAGTTCATTTGGTATTTTATATTTTTACATAAGATTCTAATTAGTCTGTTTCTACAGTGATTATCTGACAACTAAGTTGAGGCCTACCTACCCCAGCTGACTATATATGCACTATAGCACTATAGCTATGGAAACAGTTTGGAGCAAAAACAATTATCTACTGTTGCCAACTACAGCAAATGAGCAAATTTTGTGTGTGTGTGTGTGTGTGTGTGTGTTTTTTTAGAGGTTTTTGCTATAGGGTGTGTGCACTCACCAGAAAGACAGAGAGCGACAGAGAGACAGAAAGCGAGAAATCACCCCCCCAGGGGGCATGGCCATGCCACAATCCCTTCTCCATTCTCTTCTTGGGATTCTAAGCACGCACGCACATGCACCTGGCATGAGTTTAAGCCACAGGGTCCGAGACTCAAACCGTGATCGACTACATGGGAATCCAGTGACATAGCCATTATGCCAACTGTGGATCCTGAGTAAATGTTTTTATATGTCCTCAAAATCAAGAATTAGCACTTTATCAGGCAGAGTAACATGAATGAAAGGAAGGCTGTGCATCCACTGAGGTCACACATGTCTACATCACAACCCACATGCTTATACACATCACATTTTCCTTTCAAATTGATCATTAGGTAGCTTCCTAAATGGGTTTGAGGATGATTCTAAGTTGAAATTATGTAAAATAAATAGAATTTTAAACGCATTTACTGGACTTTGGAACTTAAAATAATGGCTTGGCTCAAGCGTGAAACAAAAACAAAAGTCTGCCTTTTTACTTATAATTCTTCTTGATTTTGTGTGTTTAAGGCTTTTGCTATAGATGCACACACTCACCAGAGAGACAGAGAGACAGTGAATGTGAGAGTGAGAAATAACCCTGCAGGGAAGATGGCCACACCACAATCCCTTCTCCTCCATTTTCCTCCTAAAAATTTGGGTATACATGTATGCACACCTGAAGTGAGTTTCAAGGCACTTGGTCCAGGATTCAAACCACAGTTGGCCTTGAGAGAGTCCAACACCTTAACCCACCACACTGTCTGCTGGCCACAGTGTTTGTTGTTTGTTTTGTTTTTAATATATATCTTTTTCATTTCTTCTACTAAAGAGACAAAGAGAGAGAAGTGAGATAGTCACCAACAGGGTCCTCAAACCATGCTCCAACTCCAGCCCTAGCCAATCTGGATCACAGGGATGCATGCAACAAAGCATGTACATGGTGGCCCTAGGATGTAAAACCGTAACTTTACCATGAAGATCCAGTTGCATTGTTTCTACACTAATGTTGGCCTCTCAACTATAATCTTTAGATTTCTATTTTATTTAGATGTGCTAATTTTTACTCAAAAAGTGAATTTTAAAATTGTTTAGTTGTTTTGTCTCCCAACTTAAAAACTAATAATAATTTCAGCTAGAGAAATACTCTGAATTTTTCTATTTTTTGCCATCCAAATTTCTTCTTAAATCAAAAATATTAAAATAAAAAAATATGACAAACAATCACAACAATTACTACTAGATGTGTGTTGTGGTAATTTATGTAAGGATTTGACTCAAACGTAGAATCTTAAAGATACTGTGTGGTATCTATATCATTTTCCTTAGGTATTTCATAAACTGGGACCATTTTCAGATAGCTGTACTATCAAATGACATCATCGAAGCAAATATTGAAACCAATATAAAAAATTAAGGGGCAAGCTGGTGGCAAGGTGGTTAAGGCAGCTGGCTCTCACATGGCCAACTGTGCGGTTCAAATCTCAGACCTAACAATTTGAAAAACACACTGGGCACATGTGTGTGTCCAAAATCCTGAGAGGAGAATAAAGGAGAAAGGATGGCAGTGTGGTCATCGCCCCTGGGGTTGCTTTCTCACTTTTCCTCCTTCTTCTGTTTCCCTAGGTAGCTTCCTAAATGGGTTTGAGGATGATTCTAAGTTGAAATTATGTAAAATAAATAGAATTTTAAACGCATTTACTGGACTTTGGAACTTAAAATAATGGCTTGGCTCAAGCGTGAAACAAAAACAAAAGTCTGCCTTTTTACTTATAATTCTTCTTGATTTTGTGTGTTTAAGGCTTTTGCTATAGATGCACACACTCACCAGAGAGACAGAGAGACAGTGAATGTGAGAGTGAGAAATAACCCTGCAGGGAAGATGGCCACACCACAATCCCTTCTCCTCCATTTTCCTCCTAAAAATTTGGGTATACATGTATGCACACCTGAAGTGAGTTTCAAGGCACTTGGTCCAGGATTCAAACCACAGTTGGCCTTGAGAGAGTCCAACACCTTAACCCACCACACTGTCTGCTGGCCACAGTGTTTGTTGTTTGTTTTGTTTTTAATATATATCTTTTTCATTTCTTCTACTAAAGAGACAAAGAGAGAGAAGTGAGATAGTCACCAACAGGGTCCTCAAACCATGCTCCAACTCCAGCCCTAGCCAATCTGGATCACAGGGATGCATGCAACAAAGCATGTACATGGTGGCCCTAGGATGTAAAACCGTAACTTTACCATGAAGATCCAGTTGCATTGTTTCTACACTAATGTTGGCCTCTCAACTATAATCTTTAGATTTCTATTTTATTTAGATGTGCTAATTTTTACTCAAAAAGTGAATTTTAAAATTGTTTAGTTGTTTTGTCTCCCAACTTAAAAACTAATAATAATTTCAGCTAGAGAAATACTCTGAATTTTTCTATTTTTTGCCATCCAAATTTCTTCTTAAATCAAAAATATTAAAATAAAAAAATATGACAAACAATCACAACAATTACTACTAGATGTGTGTTGTGGTAATTTATGTAAGGATTTGACTCAAACGTAGAATCTTAAAGATACTGTGTGGTATCTATATCATTTTCCTTAGGTATTTCATAAACTGGGACCATTTTCAGATAGCTGTACTATCAAATGACATCATCGAAGCAAATATTGAAACCAATATAAAAAATTAAGGGGCAAGCTGGTGGCAAGGTGGTTAAGGCAGCTGGCTCTCACATGGCCAACTGTGCGGTTCAAATCTCAGACCTAACAATTTGAAAAACACACTGGGCACATGTGTGTGTCCAAAATCCTGAGAGGAGAATAAAGGAGAAAGGATGGCAGTGTGGTCATCTCCCCTGGGGTTGCTTTCTCACTTTTCCTCCTTCTTCTGTTTCCCTCTGGTAAGAACACATGCCCTATAGCAAAAACTTAAAAATATAAAATAAAATAAAAGTTAAATCACCTACAATAAAACCCCATTTTAAGAGAAAGAATATTTTTGTTCTTCCTTTCCTGTAAATGATGTAGCTGAAACCTGCCCCTCACAAATCCCCAGGTCAATAAGTTACAAGAAAAATTTCACCAAATGTACAAGACTGTGACACAGTGAAAGTTTTTCATCACTGACTAAGATTCAGATTTACAAGGTCCTGGGTAAAAGTTCTTCATCTTCCCTACATCTTGAATTTTTCTTTTTCTTTTTCTTCTTCTTCTTCTTCTTCTTCTTTTTTTTTTTTTTTTTTTTTTAAATAAGATCTCATTCTATTTGTACCTAGTAATCTTTGGCTGTCCTTTTGGCCTTTTCAAAGTTGCCAGGGCAAAGAATCACCTAGGACTTTCTTGTACCACATACATCCTATTTCAAATTTCTTCTCTTTCTCTAGTTCTCAATAGTCCTTAAAATTGAAATACTAGTTTTTAAAATATCATGTGTTGCCTAATGGCAGGAATATATTCTGAGAAATATATTTTTAGATGATTTCATTGCTGTGCTTCTAGAATTGCTTATACAAATCTAAATGGTACAACCTACTACACACATAAACCATATGGTATATCCTGTTATAGTCTTATGAGACCACCACTGTATGTACAATTTACAATTATGAGGAGCATGCATAATTTCTTCTCCTTTTTGTGGTATAACTTTACCTGGTTCATACACTTCTCCATACCTCTATAGCACTGATTCTAGAATGCACATTTTGTTTTTTTCATTTAGAAGGTTCTGAGTGTATGTCATGCAGTCAATGTATATAACTGACATGGCAATATACATATATTTTTTGCTCCTTTAGGTGATGTTACTATAATAATTATATTTCTTTTTGTGGTGTTTTGGAATAAAGGAAATAGAGTGCTTGTTAGGAGTTTTTGTCTCCAAAAGCACATTTCTCTAAACATGGTTTGTATAACATTAGTGGTATAAAAATGACTCTAGATGAAACATCAACAAATGTTAAATTTTATGTTAATATTTGTATGTGTATTTTTTAAGAATTATTTTATTTAACTTTATGTATGTATGTGTATATGTATTTTTAATTTCATCAGAGAGGGTTGGAGGTGAGGGGGGTGGCAAAAAAGCAAGCTGCCTGGCCAAGGACTTGAACTGCAGTTATCCATGTGGGAATCCAGCGCCCTTAACCACGCCACCTGCTAGTCCCTGTATGTGTATTTTACTGTATGACAGGAAGAACAGTATGCACATAAAACCCATGACATAGGCCTGATTCCTTAGGATAAAACTAAGTGAAAAAAAAAAAAAAAGAAGTGAGTTCCATTTAAACTGGAATCAAAGAAGAATCCAAAGTAAATAGTACTATAGCTGGAACAGAAAAATCATTAATCTCATAAAGACAAAGGCTGTATCTTGTTCATTTCTGGATCCTCAGGGACTCATAATTTGCATGTGAATATTACATGTCTTGGAATTGCCAGGGATTTTCTTTTTCTCATATCAGATGGTTTATGTGATTAAAAATTTATCCTAGGACTAGCAGTTAGCATAATGGCCATGTCGCTGGACTCCCATGCAGTCAACCATGGTTTGAGTCCCGGACCTGGCGGCTTAAACTCACACTGGGCACGTGTGCATGCGTGTTCAAGATCCCAAGAGGAGAATGGGATTGCGGTATGGTCATCCCCCCTGGGGGATGATTTCTCGCTTTCTATCTCTCTGTCTTTCTCTGTCTTTCTGGTGAGCACATGCACCCTATAGCAAAATCCTCTCAAAAAAAAAATTATTCTAAAGAGTAAAATGTTTTGAGTTAATAAAAATACTTCTTTAGGAACAAATGTATTTTAAGAGTTTATAATTTAAAATGATCTTTATTAATGGACAAAATAGGTTTATGATATATAAGAAGACATTGAAAAGTATAAGGAGAAATAAATAGAGTTTACTTTGGTGCAAAGAGATCCTTGAAATCTTTTGTAGTTTGTTTAATAATACAAATTTTCCATGAACTTTTAAAGACCCCTTGTGCAATTGCGTGGACTAGAATTAACCGCTTCTACTATTACCAACTGTGTATGTTTACTTCTCTGCACACCCAAAGACCAAAGGCATTCACCCTATACTTCTTTAGAATGTCTGCTCATTTCTGTCAAAATAACTGAGGATTAGCCTAAAGTAAAAATTTCCAAATTGTTATGTTTCATAAACACTTTTCAACTATATGGTACACAGAGTAGAGTGTATGTTTAAGACTTACACTTATTTATCAGAGTTTTGATTTTTCACATCCCTCATTTATAGTCATCTCTTCATGACTGCAAATAAAGTTGAGTACTAAGGGGTTGAGTACTAAGAGGATGATGTCACGAGTGAACATCTTTTTCTTTTTCTACATCTTTTTTCATCTTTTTAGAAGGTTGAGCTAGGTTTCATAAGAAAATCAATTCTAGAAATGCTCCACGTGCTTCTTCAAGATACAAGAGACCCAAATCTCACAGCTAGGTCAGACTGCACCTGTGTGGTGAGAAATTATTGCAATCAATAAGCAGTAGAGCACTAAACTGTAAATTGAATGTCTTGTTCTTATATATGCCATCACTGTCTTATTCAAATTCTTTGATCTTTTTTCTGAGCCTGTTTCCTCTGTGGTAATTGGGGGTTTCATCTAGTTGATTTTCAGAGCTAACTTCCACCTAAAAGATTCCTGGATTCTATCAGAGTTCACACAGTTACACTATGGATGGGATAAGGAGAGAAAGTACAATAAATTAGCTCGGCTGTCATCGTCTACCTCAGAGTATCTATTAAGAAAACAAAACCGAACAAAAAAAACTGCGTGTCATCACAACAATGACTTCACCTGGTTACCTTCTCCCGCCTCTTCCAGAATGATTTATTTCTGTATCATAAACAGTCCTACATTATAGGCTCTTGTTGAGCAGCCTGGCCATATATACGGAATTAAATAGTCCTTACAACAGAGAAGATGTAAAGAACACAGACTGTGCAGTCCATGCATTCGCGCCTGTGTGTGTGTCTTTTCATCACAAAGTTGTCACATTTTATATAAAATGAAAATAGGTGAAGTGTTCTCCTTCAGATGAGTCCTTTAAACCTTCAAGTAAAACTCCCAAATGGATCTCGATTAGAGCCAACCGCCTCCACAGCATCCATCCCCAGTGACAAATACAAGACAGCTGCTAAATTTAACATGCCTTTACTGGAACACTGGCGCCTCCCGCACAATAGCAGGTCATGTGCTGCCCATCCACAGGATGTACCCGATTTCTGAATTGCTGCACAGCAGCCCTGCTGATCCTTAATCCTTATGAATACAGTGTTGACACGTGGCCAAGACCTTCCGAGGATTCATTTTTAAAAGAATGAAAAGGAGCAAAAGGAAAGAAAAGGCTCAACGCGACATGTGAAGACACATCCTGTGAAGCAAAACATTTGAGATGGGGGGAAAAAAATGACTCAGATTTAAAGATGGGCTGTTCTTAACATACAGATGGTGTGTGTTTTAAAAGATCCTTTGCAGTCCAGTTGTTTGGAAATTGGATGAATTTCTTTACAGAAACAATGTTTTACTTGTCAGTTGGGTTCCAGGGTAGGACACAAAATTCTATTTAACCAAGAATGTGGATGATATATGTACTATACAAAAGATGTTGAAGCCATTACTTATACCAATGTGTCTTGTGAAGATAATCAGATATACATCTAATCTGCTTTAAGCCTGATTCATTCATTCATTCACTCAGTGAGCACCTAATAAGTTGTAGGTGGGAATAATATGGCCAGTGAGGCAAGTCGTAACAGTGCCTTCCAAGAACTTATGAAAATCATGATCAGCCTGTTTAGGTACTAACCACAATGCTCAATGCTGAGGCAAAGGCAACCTAAGACACAGTACACAGTGTTCACAGGTATGACTCAGGGGAGCCATTTTTATGTGTGGTGCACGTGAGGCAGAAAAGGGGAGAGTCAATTCAGTGAGTGATATAGAATATTCAGACATGGGGTACGGAATATGGATCTGAGCTTAGCAGATAGCGTGGGGTGAAGGCACTAGATTTTCACATGGCCCACGATGGTTCAAGTCTCAAATCTGGTTGAAAATCATACTGGGCATATGTGCATGCATGCCCCAAATTCTGAGAGGAGAACAGAGGAAAAAGGATTTGGGAGTATGATTTGTCACTTTCCCTCTCTCTGTCTCTCTCCAGTGAGCACACATGCCCTATGGCATAAACAACTACAAAAGGAAAGAGAGACAAAGAGAGAGGGAGAGAGAGAGAAAGAGAGGGAGGAAAGAAGGAAGAATGGTGGGTCTTGTACCAGCAGTGTCTTGGCAAAACAGTCAAGATGTAGGTAAGTTAAGAACATTGAAAGTGAGTTAGAAAGGCTTTTACCTATCTGGTTGTTATCTATTCCTAAATTAGAAGTAGAACTTTCCAGGACCAGCAGTTAGCATAATGGCTATGTAGCTGGACTCCCACGTAGTCGACTGCGGTTCGAATCCCGGACCTGGTGGCTTAAACTCATGCCAGGCGCATGTGTGTGCGTGCCTAAGATCCCGAGAGGAGAATGGAGGAGAAGGGATTGCGGCGTGGCCCCCCTCCCTGGGGGATGATTTCCTGCTTTCTGTCTCTCTGTCTCTCTCTGTCTGTCTGGCGAGTGCATGCGCCCTATAGCAAAAACCTCTCAAGAAAAAAAAAAAAAAGTAGAACTTTCCAGCACTGACATATTAATCACTTCTTCTACCTGTCTTAGAGATTAAAGGACTGAATTCATGAAACTCGTCTTTTTCTATGTGCCTTAGATTTCTTGAACTTGTTTGAAGAATAATCATTAGCTAGGGATAAGGTTAATTCTTTCTTTAGATGAGACTTGATTTCTTCCTTAATTTCCTTCAGCGTTTGGGTCCAGTCTCACTGGTGATCGTGTGAAAGACACCATGACTACTGGAACTTATTTGCATTCTGTCAGCAGTTTCCCACATCCTGCAACAGACCCATTCTTTCAAAGTCTCCTGTTAGAACTTCCTCTGAGTTACTGGTAACAGACTTAGAACCCAGTAAATAATCAGGCCATCTGTGATCTACTTTCCTGCATATTTCCGTCTCTCTGATGACTGACATCCTTTCCATCTCTACCTCTTACTACCCACTCCACCACCATGAAAGGATTTTTAAAGTGCTCTCCAATTCTTTCATAATAGGAAAATGTTCTACATGTCCAGTAACAATACAATGTAAATAAGCATCTGCTTAAAAATAGGGCTTTTTTAGTCAAATAGTTCAAAAGAATATAGGACCGTAGCTGTGTGGAAGGTCTGGACTTCTTGCTAATGTCACCTCCTAAGGTGACTTCCAGTAATCTTGGCTCCCTGTCACCATTGCTCATGGACATGGGAAACAGCCAGCACTCTCTTTCTTTGTGATTCTACTGAGTCCTCCCCTCTCTGGCTTGCTGATGGTGCCAAGAATAGTTCTGGAGCTTTCTTCTTCCTCAGTAATTCCAGAATTGATCACTGTTGAAAATCCAAGGGACTTCTCTGTCATAAAACAAGAGAAAAAAGAGGCCAAAGGTTCCTGCCTATGTTTGGTTTGTTATTGTTGTTGTTGTTTTCTTTTTCCCCCCACTTAACCTCCCTAAAAGAAGACAAAAGGTTCAGATAAGAGACAACAATGAAGTTCAGAGTTTATAAGGAGTGAATCAAATCTTTCTTTTTCATTTCATAGGAAATACAGACGTGGGTAGTCAGGGAAGGAGTATGGAAGAAAGATACTGACCCTCCCCACTCCCATTCTGGATAAGCCTGGCTGGACTGAAAATGAATGTCTTTATTTCAGAATAATTGTCATCACAGAGAACAGTAGGATAAGGGTCATCAGGAAGAACAGATATTTCTAATTCCCTTACCCAGGCCTTGCAAATGAATATACAGAGATAGGGCAGTTAAATAGAGTAAGGCAGGTGGTACAAATAAATCATACGGTGGCAACTAAGTTAAATAAGAAAGAAAGGCTAATACTGCTTGAGAGGGTGAAGGATAAGTTTGAGTTAATATAAGCTCTCCCTGATAATCTCACCTCAGATTGTAAGGGAATAAATCCATTTTCTGGCAGGAACTATTAAGGATCATACAAGGGCTACAGAAGACATTTTTGAATTCAGATATTAAGGCATGATCTCTTGCAGGTTGTAGAGATCATAACTTGGTCCAAGGTCATTCAGTGTAAATAATGATAGTTATGGATCAGATGCTTTATATACATGATATCTGTTTTCCATGACAATCCTGAAAGAAAGGAATTATTCTTTTCATTATAAAGGAGAGAGAACTATAGTTCAGGGAGATTAAAAATAACTTGATCAAGGTGACAGATCCAAAAAGAACAATTTGAATTCAGTTAGTTTGCTGTGAAAATCCATTATCCTTATTACCCCATGCTCACTCTCTGGTCACCAACTATAAAGCAAAGAGATCACAGAGGCTAGATGTGAGTGACAAGAAGACAATTTCTTTCTTTCTTTTTTTTTTTTTAGAGTTTTTTGTTGTTGTTGGTTTTTTGTTGTTGTTTCTGTTGTATGGGTTTTTTGTTTTGTTTTGTTTTGTTTTTGGCTATAGGGTGCATGCACTCACTAGAGATACAGAGACAGAGAGAGAAAGGCAAGAAATTCCCTCCCTCCCTCCCAGACGGGATAGCCACTCCACAATCTCTTCTCCTCCTGAGACTGTGGGCATTCACACTCACAAGCCCAGCATGAGTTTCAAGCCTCCAGTCTGGGATTCAAACCACGCTTAGCTATATAGGAGTCTGGTGCTTTAACTACTATGTCACCTGCTGGCCCCGTTAAGAAGAAAATTTCTAAGCACTGTTGGGCTACTATTATATGCCTCTTGTATGAATGCACTTGTGAGTTTAGAGAGACTATCTGAAGGTATTAAGGAAAAAAGCAAAATATTGATATAAAAAACCTGGTCCCTACTGCCATTCTTTGGATAATTTAGTCAACGTGGCCCACATTCAGACTTCAAGTTCAGACCTCCTATTTAATAAAGTTATAGTTCATAGACTTTTCTTCACTTAAACCTCCTACCAGTTAGTATAATCATAAGGCAGCCTCGACAGTACAGTCTAAAATCTGGAGCAGAATAGTTGGTTTCAAATCCCAGTTCTTGGGCTGAGCCCTTGGCCTAGTGGTTAAGGGAGCAAAGCTCCACCTGGTCAGTTGCAATTGAATTCCAGCCCCAAGGGGTTAAACATCGTGCTAGGAATATATGTGTGCATGTCTCAAATGCCTACAGGATAGTAAATGGAGAAGAAAGGATTATAGCATGACCGTACTCCATGACGGTAGGGGGCTTTCTTCCTCTCCTCTCTCTCTCTCTTTCTTTCTATCTCTGGTGAGTGTACATGCCCTCTAGCAATTAAACAAAGAAACAAAAAACTAGTGTTTCCTCTGACTAGCTTTATAATGTTGAGCAAGTTACTAAACCATGTAATTCCTCTTTACATGTGAAACTTAAATAGTATTAATACTTCTAAGTTTTTTTTATAATGAAATGTGAGTCAACCTTTGTAAAAGACTTGGAATTCCACTTGACATATAACAAGCACTATATAATTCTTTCTTGTTGGTTTGTTTCTTTGTGTGTAGGAGAGATGGTGTCTTCTATATAATCATTGTTTTGGGACTAGCAGGTGAGATAATGGTTATATTACTGGACTCCCAGATAGTCAACCGAGGTTCAAGTCCTGGACCTGGCTGCTTAAAACTCATGCCAGGAGCATGTGCATGCATGTCCAAAATCCAGAGAGGAGAATGGAGGAGAAGGGATTGCTGCATGACCTATCCCCTTGGGGATGGGGGTGATTTCTCTCTTTCTGTCTCTCTGTCTGTCTCTCTGGTGAGTGCATGTGTCCTAATGGCAAAAAATATCTCTTAAAAAAATAAATCATTGTTTCAATTAACCAAGTTGTAATTTTAACAATTTAAAAACTTTTTGAAGTTTACAAAATTTCTGTATATCATACATATTCACTCTCAACTCTAAATAGCACTATAGGTAAACTACACTCCTTATGTATGATACTTGCATTTTTCTATCAATGAAATTAAAGTTCAGAGATATGCATGTAAAAAATACCAATTTGTATGATATGTCAGTGTTTGTAGGTGATTTTCACATCTACAATCTCATTTTCATTCTCGTAGCACATCTGAGAAGTATTCCAGGCGGGTACTATCAGCCTCATTTAGCAGATGAGAAAAATCAGAAAATCAGCTTACTGACATAGTCAAGGTTATAGAGCTAGTGATAGAACTGGGACAAAATTCCCGTTTGATGCTAAATCAGTGGGACTTTTATAACCCTCTGTATAATATCATAGCATGCAGCAACTTTGTATAATTTCCCTCTGCTAATATGATAATCCTGACCTCTCATTAGTAGCCCTTGGTTGATGAAATAGCTGATTGTTAATTATCAGATGCTCGCTTAATTAAAGATAGAAGGATATAAATCATGATTGCTCTAAACTAACATGGAAATCCTGTTACCCTCTTTTCCAGATTCCCTCACATCTGAGAAGACCATGAAACCCAGTCCTGAACAATGATTAAAGGGAATTCTGGGACTATTCCACTGTTTTTTTTTGTTTTTTCTCTCTTCATATACTTTGCATATATTTGGAATCCAGGCTGCACTTGTTTCTATAGGAAGGAAGAAGTCACTGTAGTAAAGATGACAGAAGTGTAAAAAAAAAAAAAAAAAGGCTAGAATAGTAATTGCAAATTTGGCAATTTAAAGAATTTGGTTTTATCAAAAGTTAATGTGAAAAAAAAGTTAATATGTATGGCGTAAATAGAAGATGTGGTCAGATGAGTAGTCTGTAACTAGTATTCAGAGTGTTAAGTCAGGAATTTTTTTTTTCTTTCTTTCTTTTCTGTGCATTATTTAGTGATGTGTCAAAATCAGCCTGCAATTCTACTTCTAGGAATCGATTCTTAGCAGCATGGAAAGAATGAAAATTAGAAAGGACTTAAATTTCTTTTCATAATGGAAGTGTCTATCTATGGTATGAATATAGACAGTTAATAGAAATGGGATAGACTTAAATGTACGAATACAGTTATCCAGTACATAATTGTTTTGTTTGTTTGTTTATTTACTTCATGAGTGAGAAAGACAGAGATCAGAGAGAGATCACTCAGTAGGGTCATGATACAAGGGTCTACCCCTACCCATGGTCCCTCTAGATCTTGGTCCTACACATGCCAGGTATAGTCAGAGATAACCTAGACTCTTCCCATGTGGGTCAGTCTTACAGAGCATTAACTTTTACTGCCCAACTCCAAGTTATAATTCTGTAGTAAAACGTATTATTAGACTAATATTTGAAATTATATATATATATGTATATATATATATATATATATACATATGTATCAGTTTTCTTTTTAAATCACTTTATCTATCTATCTATACATATATTTTTGTATAAAAATATAAAAATAAACTAGGCTAAAACAAACCTTTAAGAAGAGAAAGAGGCATAGGATTGTTGAACACTTGCATAATGCATAATATATTTTTTGTGTCTCATACAATGTTAATATTCTTTTTTTTTTGAGAGAGAGAGAGAGATTTTGCTATAGGGATATACACTTTCCAGAGAAACTGAGTGGGACAGAGAGACAGAAAGTCAGGAATAATCACCTATCAGAGGGGATGACCATGCTGCAATCCCTTCTCCTCCATTCTCCTCTTGAGATTTTTTGACATATACACACATGCACCCAGTGTGAGTTTAAGCCACTGGGTCTGGGAATCAAATAGGAGTCAACTATGCGGGAGTCCAGTGTAATGGTTACTTCCAGCATAACCATTATTCCATTTGCTTCTCCAATTTTCTTATATATTCTTTATAGTGTTTGAAAAAAAAGAAAAATGTTAAAATAGTGAGTGATAGTGGTGAATATTGAGATTATTTTTGAGAAAAGTCTCAACAAAGACAATCAAATTCAGTTTTAGGTGAGGGAAATAATGATTCAGGTTTATTGGTTTTTAAGATGAAGGATACTATGAATATTAACTTAAAATGACTAGATAAATACAAATACCATATTTCTTCAATTCTAAGATACAGCATTTTTTTTCTCATTTTTAATGACTCTGGGATCAGAATGTGTTTTAAATCCATTAAATGAAGTATAAGGATTAACATCAGCTTCTATGAATCATCTTGAAGCAATATTCACCAAAATGCTTTATAGACTACATTTTCTACTTGAAACCTTGCGCTCACTTGTGTTTAATTCTTGGAGTAGCCTTCCCTGCCCCCAACTTCTATTCTGTGTCAAATTTGAAATTGTCACATTTTATTGCTGTCCCTTTTTACTTATTCTGCCCAATAAGCTCTGGTCCTCATATATCCTTTTATTGAAGACAAACACCTTTGATGTTACAGTATTTGAAAGTTTTTCTATTATAGTTCTTGTCCTGGGAAATATTTTTTTTTTCTCATTGTGAAATTTACATAAAAGATATCAATTAAAAACCACATTTAAAAAAAACACACAGAAAATAACAAGCATTGATAAAGAGATGGAAAATTTAGAACTCCTGTGCATTGCTGGTAGATATGTAAAATGATACAGTCATGGGGAAAATATTATGAAAGATCATCAAAAATTAAATATAGTATTACTATCTGTTTCAGTAATTTCATTTTTGGATATATACCCAAAAGGACCGAAAGCACATCCATGTTTATAGCAGCATTACTCACAGTAGTCAAAAGACTGAATCGACCTGAGTGTTGGATGAAAAAGCGACTGGATGAAAAAGATGTGGCACATACGCCCATGGTCATTTTATTTAGTCTTTAAAAGGAAGAAAATTCTGGCGTGTATACAACATGGATGAACCTTAAAGACATTATGCTAAGTGAAATAAGTACATCGCAAAAGGAGGCATATTTTATGATTCCAGTTACCTTTGGCACTTAAAGTATCTAAGTCATAGAGACAGAAAACAGAATGCAGGTTCCTTAGGTCAGGAAGAAATATGATGGGGGAAATGATTTATCCCTTACCGGGTATGAAGTTTGGGGAGATGAAAAAAGTTCTGAGGATAGATGGTGGTGATGATTTTTCAAAATGTGAATGTTCCTAATGCTACTGACTGAACTATATATTTAAAACTGTAAATTTTAAAAATATGAAACAAAGTATTTTTTAAAAAATTTCCTAAGCTTACTAGTTTTAAGTTATGTGTGTTTTATCAAAATTTTAATAAATGTATAAAAGTAATAGTGCAGCCTACAGTTTTCGGCAATTTAGATGTCATAAAAATGTAAATTAAAAAAATGTAAAAAAAAAAGGAAGTGCAATACCTGAGAAGCAGAAAGGGGTTGCAGTTCTGCTCAGAAGTTGAGGACCAGGTCTTCAACAAGAAGAATCTACGATTTATGGTCATTACCGAAATCAGAGTCAGCAACAGGTGTGGTCACAGATTAATTTTAACATAAGGCAGTCCTTCTGTGTGACATCTTACTTCTACATGATGCTCGAATTGAGGTCACGGGTGAGAGGGAAGTGTGAAGAGGGGTGTGAAAGATGTGAGAAGAGACACTAGATTTTAAAAGTTTCGTGGAAGAGTGGGAAGTGAGTGCTACAGAAGGACATGATAGGTGTGCCAGTGGTGCTGAGTGTTCACTTGACAGTGTGGATTTAAAGCAAAGTCACTCTAAGTAATGGTGTTACTCATTCAACAATGTTACCTGTATGGGTGCAAGTAAGACACATGGTAGGTGTTTTCATCCATTCTGTGGCTAATAACAGAAAGCATCTGAAACTGGATGACTTATAACCACCCAGCTCACAATTTGGAGGTCCAAGGTCCTGGGGCTGTGCCTGGTTGAGTATCTTCAGGCTGCATCACAACATGATGGGGGATGGGAGCACATGTCCATGTGTCTCTGCTCTGCTCTCCTTCCCTCTCCTATAAACCTACCAGGAGTCAACCATGGGGCCTTGCACAGATGACATTTTGTCCTCCCAAAGGCCTCACACTTAAATGCCACTGTTGAATTAAGAGTTTTCCTTCTTAATTACATCACAACTAAATTTTAATGCATGAATTATGGGAGTGGGAGTGAGGGACAACAAATTTAAACCATAGCAACCCAAAATCAGGGTTGTCCAAGTTTAAAGCAATGACAGGAGGGAGGCAAATGAGAGAATTGTTAAATATTTGAGTAAAAAAATGTAACAGTCAAATAATTACATGATTAAACTTGGGTTTCCTCATTTGTAAGATAGGACTAATAACAAATCATATGTCATAATTTGTGGTTGTAATGAGTTGAGTATAATGCATGTAAAACACTTTGAAAGATGTACCTGAAACTCAGTAAAAATTAACTCTTGTTGCTATCATATTACCATTGACTAAGAAATCTATGCTAGACAATGAAGGAAGTGAAGACGGTAGAAACTAACGAATAATGAAAGAACAACGGGTTGATACCATTGGACGGTCTAATGGTTACATTGTTGGACTCCCACATAGTGGACCACAATTCAAGTTCTGGACCCAGCAGCTTGTAACTCACACCAGACATATGTGCATGTATGCCAAAATCCCGAGAGCAGAATAGAGAGAGGAATTATGGCATGGCCATCCCCACTGGGAGTTTATTTCTTGCTTTCTGTCTCTCTGTCTCTCTTTGTCTCTCTGACAAGTGCACACACCCTACATCGAAAATATCCCTTAAAAAAAAAAAGCAATGGGTCAACAGATGAGAGTTTTCAGTGGAAAAAAAAATATATATATACATATATATGTGTGTGTATACATATATAGTGTCACATTTTGTTTATCTCACAATGAACATTGGCTGCCTCCACCTTTGGTTATT
>NW_006159928.1:2890867-2899741 GCF_000334495.1 Tupaia belangeri chinensis
TTAAAAAAACACACAGAAAATAACAAGCATTGATAAAGAGATGGAAAATTTAGAACTCCTGTGCATTGCTGGTAGATATGTAAAATGATACAGTCATGGGGAAAATATTATGAAAGATCATCAAAAATTAAATATAGTATTACTATCTGTTTCAGTAATTTCATTTTTGGATATATACCCAAAAGGACCGAAAGCACATCCATGTTTATAGCAGCATTACTCACAGTAGTCAAAAGACTGAATCGACCTGAGTGTTGGATGAAAAAGCGACTGGATGAAAAAGATGTGGCACATACGCCCATGGTCATTTTATTTAGTCTTTAAAAGGAAGAAAATTCTGGCGTGTATACAACATGGATGAACCTTAAAGACATTATGCTAAGTGAAATAAGTACATCACAAAAGGAGGCATATTTTATGATTCCAGTTACCTTTGGCACTTAAAGTATCTAAGTCATAGAGACAGAAAACAGAATGCAGGTTCCTTAGGTCAGGAAGAAATATGATGGGGGAAATGATTTATCCCTTACCGGGTATGAAGTTTGGGGAGATGAAAAAAGTTCTGAGGATAGATGGTGGTGATGATTTTTCAAAATGTGAATGTTCCTAATGCTACTGACTGAACTATATATTTAAAACTGTAAATTTTAAAAATATGAAACAAAGTATTTTTTAAAAAATTTCCTAAGCTTACTAGTTTTAAGTTATGTGTGTTTTATCAAAATTTTAATAAATGTATAAAAGTAATAGTGCAGCCTACAGTTTTCGGCAATTTAGATGTCATAAAAATGTAAATTAAAAAAATGTAAAAAAAAAAGGAAGTGCAATACCTGAGAAGCAGAAAGGGGTTGCAGTTCTGCTCAGAAGTTGAGGACCAGGTCTTCAACAAGAAGAATCTACGATTTATGGTCATTACCGAAATCAGAGTCAGCAACAGGTGTGGTCACAGATTAATTTTAACATAAGGCAGTCCTTCTGTGTGACATCTTACTTCTACATGATGCTCGAATTGAGGTCACGGGTGAGAGGGAAGTGTGAAGAGGGGTGTGAAAGATGTGAGAAGAGACACTAGATTTTAAAAGTTTCGTGGAAGAGTGGGAAGTGAGTGCTACAGAAGGACATGATAGGTGTGCCAGTGGTGCTGAGTGTTCACTTGACAGTGTGGATTTAAAGCAAAGTCACTCTAAGTAATGGTGTTACTCATTCAACAATGTTACCTGTATGGGTGCAAGTAAGACACATGGTAGGTGTTTTCATCCATTCTGTGGCTAATAACAGAAAGCATCTGAAACTGGATGACTTATAACCACCCAGCTCACAATTTGGAGGTCCAAGGTCCTGGGGCTGTGCCTGGTTGAGTATCTTCAGGCTGCATCACAACATGATGGGGGATGGGAGCACATGTCCATGTGTCTCTGCTCTGCTCTCCTTCCCTCTCCTATAAACCTACCAGGAGTCAACCATGGGGCCTTGCACAGATGACATTTTGTCCTCCCAAAGGCCTCACACTTAAATGCCACTGTTGAATTAAGAGTTTTCCTTCTTAATTACATCACAACTAAATTTTAATGCATGAATTATGGGAGTGGGAGTGAGGGACAACAAATTTAAACCATAGCAACCCAAAATCAGGGTTGTCCAAGTTTAAAGCAATGACAGGAGGGAGGCAAATGAGAGAATTGTTAAATATTTGAGTAAAAAAATGTAACAGTCAAATAATTACATGATTAAACTTGGGTTTCCTCATTTGTAAGATAGGACTAATAACAAATCATATGTCATAATTTGTGGTTGTAATGAGTTGAGTATAATGCATGTAAAACACTTTGAAAGATGTACCTGAAACTCAGTAAAAATTAACTCTTGTTGCTATCATATTACCATTGACTAAGAAATCTATGCTAGACAATGAAGGAAGTGAAGACGGTAGAAACTAACGAATAATGAAAGAACAACGGGTTGATACCATTGGACGGTCTAATGGTTACATTGTTGGACTCCCACATAGTGGACCACAATTCAAGTTCTGGACCCAGCAGCTTGTAACTCACACCAGACATATGTGCATGTATGCCAAAATCCCGAGAGCAGAATAGAGAGAGGAATTATGGCATGGCCATCCCCACTGGGAGTTTATTTCTTGCTTTCTGTCTCTCTGTCTCTCTTTGTCTCTCTGACAAGTGCACACACCCTACATCGAAAATATCCCTTAAAAAAAAAAAGCAATGGGTCAACAGATGAGAGTTTTCAGTGGAAAAAAAAATATATATATACATATATATGTGTGTGTATACGTATATATGTGTGTGTGTGTGTGTGTGTGTGTGTGTGTATATATATATATATATTAAACTGAGGACACTTGAGCAAATAAGCCAGAGCTAAAACTTTGAATGAGTGGACAGCTTGACAAAGTAAATGAGTCAATGAGAGGAGAGAGTGTGTAATATAACCTGATACCATGTGCTTCACATGTGCAAGGGGTCTGCAGAGGAAGTTGTTATGTTTGGAAACTGTCAACAGCAGAACAGGGAGGAAGTGCACCTCCGCTCCTGGTCCTGAGGAACATGGTACCCTAGAGCAAAGGAAAACAACTTTGTTTCTATTTGAAGAAAAGCAGCTTTCTCAGAGGACAGCTCAGTTTCAGTGAAAACATAGATGTGAAAGGAAAAAAGTCAGAGAAGAAAGGAAGAATTGAAAGATGTTCACTGATTATAGTTTAGAGGTCAGAAGGACAGAGTGGTAAGATTTTAAGAGAGCGGTATTTTCTTCTCTTGATGACAGATTGAATCAATCATCAGAGAGACATAAGAATATTGGGTCAGAGAGACAAAAAATGCAACCAAGCTTTGATAACTTCAGTAAGAATGTGACTGACCTTCTTAGTTTTGATCACTAAGCAGAGTTAAGGACTCAGACCGGAGTGAAATGTTGAGAATCTGGGAACTGATTCTTGGGGTTGGGGTCTTTTTAGTGATTTAATTATGTACTACTTATGACATGTATGTCCTGCCTGCTGTTTATCTTTAACTCTGGGTATATTTATACTCAGCAGTCTTTTCAAATAGATTGCATACTTTCTGGAAAAAAAAATGCTTTTCTTTTGAAGTTATTATATTATACTTCACTAACTAAATTATACCATCTTGTAAAGAATAGATGCTCAGTATTGTTTCTCATACAGATTTCTTTTATTACTTGAATCATAAAAAAACTAGGTTGCTGATTTCAAATTTGTACTTAGATGTGTACATGTAAATAATAATTTCAGAAATAGAGCTGAATATTCTCTGTTTTTAATTTTGGTATGATACTATTATATGTTCAGGAAGAAATATAGATAAGATAAAATATCCATACCAGATTTAAGTTGAAATGAAAAATGATGGTTACTGTAATATCTGTCCTGTAGAGATGTCATTTTTTTCTCCTTTGAATAGTTTACACAGTTCAAAATTGAAGAATTTGAGCATGAACAGGTTAGTTGGGGATTATTTTCTTCGATAATTAATGGTTCCTGTTAGGCCTCTCAGCAACTAAGCTACTATAAACAATTTTGTACAGATGTCTTTGTTACCGATTCTTCAGAAATCACACATGTTCTCAGAGGTGAAGAGAAATAAGAAGGGACAAAAGTGTTGAAATAGGAAAAACTTTCCGTTTCATCACAGGAATTGAACTTGATACCAGGATCTGAGATAACATATTCGCAGGAAAGCTTCTTTTTCTAATATCCAGAGTAACATTATATCCTAACTGGATTATCTCTCACTCAAACCTCCGAAACCTTATCCTCTTAATAGCTTCTTCACAAGGAATATAAACATTCAGTGAAGAGAACACAATAAATTGTCAAAATTAGTAATTCTTTTTTCCCCCCTAGAGCGCTTGCAGGAGTCAGAGAGAGACAATGAGAGGGAAAATGAGAAATCACACCCCTAGGAGGAATGGTCATGCAGCTACCCTTTCTTTTCTGTAATCTCCCTGGGATTTGGGCTGCATACACACACACACACACACACACACACACACACGGCATGAGTTTCAAGTCTCCAGGTCCAGGACTTGAACTGTTGTCAGCTATGTGGGAGTTCAGCATCTAACCATTATGCCTCCTGCTGACCCCAAACGAGTAATTCTTAATACAAATATTTCTACAATTTTTTTAAACTATTATTTATATCAGAGTATTCGTCTCCCTTAACATATAAGAAAACACAAATACTAGTAAGGACCTTTACAAATAAAATTGATCATTTTATAAATCTTATCTGAAAATCCACAGTTTTTTATTTTTTTATTTTAAATAAAATAGCCAACAGTCATAATTACTGCCCTAGTTTTTAAGAGTACTCAGTTATTGATTTCTTGTAAAAGCTTAATTAAATAGAATATATATCCTTAGTGGTTATAAAATGTATTATTTGATGGAATAATTATATTTCAATTTCTATAATGCAATGAGAAAAGTATTAATATCAACAACTGGTCACCTTATGTTTAAAAAAATAACAAGGATAGTATACACATAAATGAATTACTTAGCCCAAGCTGGCCCAATCACTGATATTTTAAGTCAAATACAGTAAACTTTCACCACAGACTTCAATAATAAATACAGTATTAGGTTGTCAGAAAAGTCATGATGTATTTATTTCTATATTTTTCTAAACAAAAATGAGTCATGATTTTCTGCAAACCCAAGAGCTGAAAAATATGAACTGTATAACTTCAACCTTTTTAAGTTTTACAAAATTACTATACATGAGATCTTTATTTTAATGTAATAGTGACTCAAGTAGTTTTTATTGATTTATAGAAAATAACAAATTTCCTGTTAGAACCTATCCTTAGTATGTAAAATCTATATTAAAAGTTAAGTGCAAATAATGGCTATAAACCAGTCTTAATTTTGTGTTTGATTTGAAAGTAACTTAACAAACTGCACGAGCATTTGATTTCCCTTATTTTACATAGCTAATATTCAAATGAATTTTTTAAACTGCTGGACAGCTTTGAAAAAACTGGTTATTTGTTTTCAGAAGCAAAATATTCTTCCCTCAGTTTAACAGACACTCAAACAACTAAAAAAAAAAAAAAACAAAGAAAACCAGATGAGCATTTAGGAGCAAAGGCAAAAATATTACAAAATTCCTATTTATTAAACGGAGGTGATTTTAGCCTGACTTTTTGAAAGTCCTGTTCACATAGGTCATATTAGATAAAAAGGGAAAGAACTTTGAGACATTGGAAAGAAAATATTTGTTTCCTTTCTTTCAACAATGCATTTACGGGGACCAGCAGATGGCATCATGGTTATATCACTGGACTCCCATGTAGTTGACCGCAGTTTGAGTCCCAGACCCACAGCTTAAAACTCATACCAAGTACATGTGCATGCATTCCCAAAATCCCAAGTGGAGAATGGAAGAGAAGGGATTGCAGCATGGCCATCCACATACGAGGTGATTTCTTGCTTTCTGTCTCTCCGACTCTCTCTGTCTCTCCAGGAAGCACATGTGCCCTATCACAAAAATCTCTCTAAATAAAATAAATAAATAAATAAAGCATTGATGTGTAGAATAACTCAGGTGTTCCCCATTTCTATGAGACAGGTATTACTGTTCCCATTTTACTATTGAGTAAACCAAGGATAAAAGTGCCATCGTAACTTTTCCAAAGTCACACAGTTGGCATGTGACAGTGTTAGTCTCTGCAGCAAAGCCCTTCTGATTTCTGAGGTCCCCATCTCTTTGTCGCTGTGCTGAGCACAAATGCAGACTTTGCTATCAGAACATAAAGCACTCTGATCAGCAGAGAATTGCCTGAAACAAAGTGTAAAGATTAGAATTTCATTGCATAAGTGGAGAATCTGGAAGGCTATGGGCATTTTCGTGTGCGTTACCATATGGTTCTTTTTCAGGGCCTTCAACAAGAATGTTATCTGAAGTCAGCAGCCCAAGCGCTACACAGAGCCAGTGAAAGAGTATCTGCCCTATATCAACATGTCTGCTTCCTAGATGTTCTGTTTGACAATGTTTACTTGAAAGTGACCTCTGCCAGAAACATAACAGGCCTTTTCTCAATGATAGGAAACTCAGTGTTTAACGTAGTTGTCCCACTCATCTCACGGAAAGTTACAACAGTGGCTCTAGTCCACAAGGACTGTATCATCTCAGCTCTTCCCAGCAAAATAAACTTGTCACTCAATGTAAATTTTCTTAACTGCTTATGTACCTATTTACTTTTTTATCATATCTATAAATGTTTCTTGTAATTAAAAAATAATGACTGGACACGATTCTTGCTCTCAAGAGAAATTAACATCTCTATTATTTATTGCTGCATAACATGCTACCCTGGATCTGACTGGTAAAATCTTAATAGTCACTTCTGGGTTTTATCATAACTCATCATTTGGGGCAGGGATTCTGTTAGGCCTGGCTGGGTAATTTGGTACCACATAAAATCAGCTAGAGATTTGTTTCCAGTTAATGCCTCTTCTGGTCTACTGTGTGTTTAATGGCTTTATTCAAATGCCTAACACTGTTGGAAATAGGTGGAAGGCTGGGCTCAATTGGGTCATTTTTTTCCTTCTGTGTGGTCTTAGAATCTCTGTTACATGCACTCTCCAGTCAGTGAGTCAAACTTCTTTTTTTTCTTCATTTTATTTATCATTATTGTTATTTTGTTAATTTGACCAGAGAAATACACACAGAGAGAGACACACACAGAGAGAAAACGTGAAAAAAAAAAAAAAACAAGCCACCAGGTGTGGGACTTGAACTGTGGTTAGCTATGTGAAGTCCAGCACCCCTAACTACCATGACACCCACTGGCCCTGAATCAGACTTCTTACAGGGAAGTGAAGGACTCCAAAAGGGAATGTTCCACAGGCCCCAGGTAGAAATTGCAAGTCTCATCTATCACTTTGGCAGTACTTCTCACAATCACAATTAAATAATTAATGCATTGCTTAATGTTCTTATATATAATATTGTAAGGGACGTAAGAACTAGGACCATGTATGATTCAATCCTGTGGTGTCCCAAGTACTTACCACAGTGTTAGCAAATAGTCATTTTAATTCATTATAAAAGTTTTAACAATAGTAATAGAAAAGTGTGACACTAGCTATTGATTGCTCTTTGAACAGGATCACTTTTTCTTTCTTTCTTTAATTTTGCCAGAGGGCATGTGTGCTCTCTGGAGAGAGACAGAGTGAGATAAGGAAAGTGAGAAAGCACCTTCATGGAGAATGGCCACGTTGCAATCCCTTCTCCTCCATCTCTCCCTCTGTAAGAATTTTGGGCATGTTCACACACTTGTTCTGTATGTTTCTCCAGCCTCTGGGTCGAGGACTCAAACTGGTGCAGTCAGACACATGAGATTCCAGTCACCTTATCTAGCACACCATGGCCTGGCCACAGGATCACTTTTGAGATAGTGTGAGCCACATCTTAAAATTTTTATGATAGAAATAGTACCAATTTTAAGAACTCACTATCTGCCAGATTTTCTATGAAGGTTATCTCTTTTCTTCCTAACAGTAACATGAAGGTAGATATTATCTTACCTTTACTCTGCTAATTAATAAACTGTGCCTCAAAAAGAGGTTAAATGACGTGTCTAAAATCACAAAGCTATTCAAAATATGATATGCTGAACTTCTACTTTGTTCTGAGGTAGCAGTTGTGTGTTAGAGGTGGGTTTTAATGTCCTGCAGTTCAATTCACATGCAGACCTTAGAGGCTTATTAGCCCTCGGCCTCAAGTACCGACCCACCGATTCTGGAGGCTTTTAGGTACCCTGACCATTACAAATATAGTAGATAGTTCCTATGAGAGAAGTAAAAGAAGTGTGCCCATCTGCTTGTCAGTCCTTATGGTAGCTTCTAGTAGAAAACCTGCATGCAGAGAAAAAGAGCCCAATAATCCAAATGTCTTAACTTTTTGAACTTTGTCTTTCAGTTGGAAATAGATAGCATCTGATTTTATGTGAACCACCCTTGCCACAATCTGGCTAATAAGAACTGACTGATACTTGTTCTTTATTGCCATCTTCTTTTACACTATCTACCAACGTTCAGTGTACAAAGTCTCCAGAAATTCTGACTGACTCTTAATAAATATGAGGGCAAAAAATCTAGGTTCTAAAAACAGAACTGACAAAAATTTGAACTGCCTCTCCAAAAATAGTATTTACAATTGGCAGCCAACCAAGTTAAATGCCTACTAAAATAACCAAAAAACCAAATTTATACTCTTTGGAAAAATATAACAGAATCCACAACATAATATCCAGATTGCAGTCTTCAATTGGCCAACATGCAAACCACCAAGGAAATCGGACTCACTTTCAAAAGAACAGACAATCACAGGACATCAACTCTGAAATAAGGCTGATATTCTACTGAATGTGTGAAGACTTCTAAAGAAAAGGTAACTTTGCTCAATCAGGTAAAATTAAATCTCTCAATGTATGAAAAGGTAAGAAATCTCAGCATAAAAGATTGCCAGATGAAGATTCAAGAGCAGAATATTAAAATCAAAACTAATAAAAATTCATTGGGTGGGCTTATGCAGTTGTCAGAGGCAAAAGTTCAGGAAAATGAAGATAGCCCAATAAGAAGGAAAGAACTGGGGGGGGGAGAACAATACATAGAAACATAAGGTATAATATCAAAAGATCCAACCAAAAATGTTGAGACTTTGGGAACCAGCAGTTAGCATAATGGCTATGTCGCTGGACTCCCACGTAGTCGACCGTGGTTCACGTCCCGGACCCGGTGGCTTAAAACTCACGCCGGGCGCATGTGCATGCGTGCCCAAGATCCCGAGAGGAGAATGGAGGAGAAGGGATTGCGGTGTGACC